>NW_028261386.1:121548166-121848166 GCF_051295495.1 Thamnophis sirtalis
ATGGGTGATAGGAACAGTGAGAAGACTAATAGTAATGCAGCCTTAGTGAGTAGTTTGACAGTGTTGAGGGAATTATTTGTTTAGCAGAGTGATGGCATTCGGGGGGGGGGGAAACTGTTCTATAGTCTAGTAGTCTTGGTGTGCAGTGCTCTAAAGTATCATTTTGAGGGTAGGAGTTGAAACAATTTATGTCCAGGATGTGAGGGGTCTGTAGATATTTTCACGGCCCTCTTTTTGGCTCGTGTAGTATACAGGTCCTCAATGGAAGGCAGGTTGGTAGCAATTATTTTTTCTGCAGTTCTGATTATCCTCTGAATTCTGTGTCTGTCTTGTTGGGTTGTAGAATGAAACCAGACAGGTATAGAGGTGCAGATGATAGACTCAATAATTCCTCTGTAGAACAGAATCAGCAGCTCCTTGGGCTGTTTGAGTTTGAGTTTGAAATAGAACTATCCCCCTTATAATATGATCCCTATTTCTTGTTATTTCTATTCATGACTTTCCAGATGTTCTGGGCTGGAAAGTTCAAACTTGTGCATGCCTTTGATGTTGTTTTATAATTTTTTAATTGAAAGTTTTACAAAGATCATAAACACTAACAAACTAATAAAAAGAAAAAAAGAGAAAAGAAAAAGAAAAAAAGGTAGAAAGAAGACAAAATAAAAAGAAGCTTCCAACTTGCTTTGCAGAAAATAAATTATAAAGCCTATAACTACAAAAGAAAACTCACTCTTTTGTATTATCCAGCTTGTTAATAATTGAAACCACAAATCATAAGTGCATTTTTCCATTTTATGCAAAAAGGGGTTTCCAGTCAGCCATAAATGTAGATACTGTTTTTATGGATTACTTTGATGTTTAAGAAAGATTGGTTTAATAGTGCTGAAGTAATTAACCATTGCATACAGATTCTTTTAAGAATTTGAAACCAGAAAAAAAAGAGATATTCTCTGTGGAATAAAATAAGATTAAAGCAACATATTCTGTATAAATCTAAAGTGTTGGGCCAAGATATTGGAAAGAATCCATCTTGCATATCAATCAGAATAGAACTGGAAGGGATCTTGGAGGTCTTCTAGTCCAGCCTCTTGCTCAAGCAAGAGATCCTATACCTATATCATTTCAGAAAAGTGTCCAGTCTCTTAAATAAACCTCCAGTAATGAAGCCCCTAAAACTTCTGAAGGCAAGCTGGTTAATTGTCCTCAGTGTTAGGAAGTTTATCCTTAATTCTAGGTTTCTTCTCTCCTTCATTAGCTTTCATCCATTGTTGCCCTCTGGTGATTTGGAAAATAAATTTACACCCTCCTCTTTGTGGCAGCCTCTGAAATACAAATATTTTATCATATCCTTATTTATTATTTAAGATATTATAATCATGGGAGTAGAAAAGGACTTTTGAGGGGGCTGGAAAGAACCAAGTAGAAATATGAAAAAATATGAACATATGAGGAATCATAATTCAAAATATTGCAGAACATTTTGCTTGGTGCTTGGCTTCAAATTCAGAAAATACAAATCCAGGAAAAGTTGTGGAGCTCCCTAAACTTGGTAGTGATCCCTGAATATATTTATTTCCCATTTACATTTTGTGCGTGTGCATTCACTTGTTCATCTGTGTTCCTTGGAAGGAAGCAGGAAGGGGGACATGTGTACAGAATTAAGTATGACTGTAGTATTGAGTTGACTTTGAAGACTATTCGGTGGATCTTTTATTGAATAAATAAATGGTTGGAAAACAGTCAGGTTAAATTTATAAAAGAAGAATCAAGCTTCCAGAGAACCAATATAGGTATTAGATAATTTCTATCTAATATATCAAATGCCATGTTAAAGTTATTGGTTCGATCCTGACCAGCTCAAGGTTGACTCAGCCTTCCATCCAAATATTGTTTTTAATTTTTTTTTCATTTAACACTTCCAAGTGTCACCTGGTGCAAGGACTGTTACAGTAGATGATGAGAAGGAGACCACAATGAGAGTCACTTGGCAACCAGCACCTGGAAAAGTGATCAACTATCGTGTGCTTTACCGACCCCGTAGAGGAGGAAGACAAATCGTTGTCAAAGTGCCTCCGAGTTCTACCTCCACAGTATTGAAACGTCTCCAGCCTCTTACTACTTATGATATTACTGTCATTCCAACATATAAAACTGGGGAAGGAAAACATAGAAAAGGCGAAGGAACAACAGGTGCGTATTTTTTAAAATAAAAAAGTACCGTATATATGATAGCGTGACCCGTCAAAACCGCGGTCCACTAAAGCGCGCCCGATCAAAGCACGTACGTGATGTCATCAGCAGCGCGACAAATAAAATTAAAAATAAATTAAATTAAAATTAAAATAAAATTAAAGCAAGCCGATTCACATAAAGGTAAGGGTTAGGTTTAGGGTTAGGTTAAGGGTTAGGGTAAGGTTTAGGGTTACGTTAAGCGTTAGGGTTAGGTTTAGGGTTAGGTTAAGGGTTAGCGTTAGGTTTAGCGTTAGGTTAAGGGTTAGGTTTAGGGTTAGGTTTAGGGTTAGGTTAAGGGTTAGGTTTAGGGTTAGGTTTAGGTTTGGGGGAGGTTAGGTTTAGATTTACGCGTTAATTTTAAGTTTACCGCTCACAGTGTGCCGTTTTCATCGCGCTGTGATGACGTCACGTACGCGCTTTCGTCGAGCGCGCTTTAGTCTACCGCGGATTTGTGGTGGAACCATATGATAGATTACTGTAGCCAAAATGTATGAAGTTTACAACAAGCCCAAACTTGTTCCTAGTTTAAGAGATTGCAATATATTGTATAATTACTTGTTTATTTTTAAAGGCTTATTTATTATTTAAACTGCTGTTAAATATGTGTCCTACTTGCCAGTTGCCTGGAAATGCGGCCATTTCTCCTCCCTAGGTGGTGCTAAGGTTGGCCTTCAGAGATGCACTATAAACTTTCTGCCATTTCAGGCAATTCAACAACTAAACTAATCCTTGGGTTAATCTTCAATTAATTGTAATTGATTGACTGGAGGATGAGGGAATACACAGCAAATGAGGCTGTAATAAGGAATTTTTCTGGCCCAAATTGTGATGAAGACTTGAATCTTTTTCTTCAATGTATTCTTTCCTGCCCATCTTATTTCATATTTGTTTAATTAATCTCATAGTTTTGAAAGCTGCTGCTACTGTTGCTAACGTGGCAATTAATTTCTATACAGGTAGTCCTCAACTTACGGCAGTTGAGCCTAAAATTTTGTTGCTAAGTGAAACATTTGTTCAATGAATTTTGTCCCATTTTATGACCTTTGGGGCCACAGTTGTTAAAAGATTCACTGCAGCTGTTAAATTAGCAACACAGCTGTTAAGAGAATCTGGTTTCCCCATAGACTTTGCTGGTCAGAAGGTCGCAAAAAATGATCACATGACCCTGGAACCATATGTGGGTTGCAAATCCCGCCACTACCTGTTCGCTCGTGCTTGCGTGTGCACTCACACACATGCATGATGCTTCTGTGCATGTGCAGAAGCGTCCAGGCGGGTGGACAGAGCCTCCCACAGACACCGCTACCGGTTTGCCCGATCCAGACCGAACCGGGAGCAACCCACCTCGGCCTGGGATGCTGCAACCAACATAAATTTGAGTCAGTTGCCAACCATCTGAGTTTTGATCACGTGACAATGGTGAAGCTGCGGTGGTCATAAGTGTGAGAAACAGTCATAAATCCCCTTTTGAGTGCCACTGTAACTTTGAACCGTCACTAAATGAACTGTTGTAAATTGAGGACTCTCTGTTCATGGGCTTAACTTCAGCACATACAGTATATAATACAGTATTGAGATGAACTTTTGATATTGACCAAATACTTATTTTCCACCATAATTTGCAAAACAATTCTTTCCAAATCAGAAAATGTGATTGTCCGGATTTGTTTTCTCAGTTTGTCTCTCATAGTTGAGGTCTACTTATGATGTCAATTACAGGCCTCTCTCAACTTTTTTAGTGGGAGAACTTGCACAATTGGTGGCTGACCAAATACTTTTTTGACCCACTGTATCAGTCAATGTGACACTGTGTAAATGAAATGAGTAGCGAACAAAAACATTTTAGATGTTGTCCGAAGTTCAAATGACCATTAGAAGGTAGCAAAAAAAATGAAAGCTTTTGTTATTGTTGCCCTTCAACAGTCCAGATATTTGCAGCCCGGATCTGATAGCTCTGTGCTAAGACTTTAATTTGCAACTATCCTGATTATCTGGAACATAAGAGAAAGTATGAGAATCTCAAGCTTTCCCACGTATTTGATGTATATAATCTATGGTTAGTAGTGGAAGATCTCTTAGAACAGTGTACTAAATCTGTTGCTCATCCTTCAGGGAAGGGTTAGAGAACCCTCACCCTTTACTTATTGCTGGACCTCTACAATCTCTTACGATTATTCTTACTATTTGGAACTTGTGGGACTTCTCGTGTAGGTTTCTGATTGCTGCCTCAGAAGCTGTAGTTTGAAACGGTTATAAGAAATATTTTCAGGCTGAGTCTGAATGAGATGAGAAAACTTGATAGAATCTTGGAGTTACATTCTGAGCATTCTGTGATTATTCTCTTTTTCCCTAAGATCCTAAATATAGTCCTTGGCATTCTAAAGCATTTTCTGCTTGGGAGTTTAAAAAGCAATAGTATTTCTGTTTCATCCCTTACCAAAATCCTTGGCTTTTGCACTTTGAGATTGAACGACTGCCATTTTAGTTTAAAATAAAAAAAGAAAAGAAAAGCCATGCACATATGGGATAGCTTGAAGCAGGAAAAAAAAACCCAGTTGAGTTAAGAAGGAACTTAATGTTTGTTTATTTTGTATCTTACGTCCAATGCCTTGTAATCTTCATCTACTGCACTGCTTATTGGACACCTTAAAGTGTCTTAAAGATTTACTATTGTAACCTGTCATTAATGAAAAGTAACAATGAATTGCTTCTAAAGTGAAAATCCACACGTGATTTTGGCACCTTGGAAGTAAATTTGAGACATAATCTTGTCGGATTATAGCATACTTCATAAGAGATATGAGCTGCCAGCCTCTGTTTCCAGGTGCACAAATGTACTTCTGTATAATCCTGGAAAAGAAATTTAGATCTTAGTCCATTTGAAATTGCATCAATTAGCAGATACAGTTTCCCAAGTTTTCTATCTTATTTTAATATTTTTAATGTAGGCAATAAATCAGCTTTCTTCCAGTGAGCCTTCACTAAGATAAGCAAGTTGGTGGTAAATACCGACTCAACTATTTGGCATCAAATGATTGTTCAATCGTTAAGCAGTTAAGTTCCCATATTTGCCTTCAAATTGCTTCTTTATTTTCATTTGCGTTACTGTTTTTACAAAATGGATACTACATCTTTAAAGGCAGCAGAAACAATAAATTATCTAAAATGTTCTTGAAATAACTACAGAATGGAAAAAAGTAACTCTGGATGGATGTCTTATTTTTTTGAAAGTATTAAGTGCAAGTGTAAGGCCTCCAATGCTGATAGAATGCAAAATGTAGGGAAAGAGAGCAGTGGCACAATTTTTTTCCTGATTGTATGGATTCAGTTAAATTATTCCATAAATAATATTGCTTTTATAAGGAAGAGAAAATAGGGTATTGTCTTAAGCCCTTTCCCCTCCAGCTTTCTTGTCATGCTTTAAAAATATACTTCAGAAGACATCAAAGATTTTTGAGGACTTGAAAGGAAAAGAAATAAATACTACAACATAAGCAAAAACATGTACTGTATCTGACATGTGTTGGATCTGTTTCAGTAAAATTTTTAAGCTGATGTTTACTTTAGGGAACACATAGAGTGCCCCTGATGCATTTATCCAGTGGGTACAGCTCACATTGGATTCAATGAATATTGTTTGACTTTTCTAGCTTCTCCATTTAAACCTCCCAGAAATCTGCAGACTTCAGATCCTACAAGGTCAAGTTTTCGTGTAACCTGGGAGCCAGCCCCTGGGGAAGTTAAGGGGTACAAAATAACCTTCCATCCAAGTGGAGAAAACAGACAACTTGGTGAATTAGTACTTGGGCCATATGACAATACTGTTGTATTAGAGGAGCTGAGGTAAGCTGATAGTAACTTCTTTCAATTTCAGTATTTTCTTGTTAATACAGAAAAATGTAACAATGTTTTTACTGAAATCCCTTCCCATCTCTTACACATCTTCTTCTATTTTGAAAGCTACCCAAATTACTCGCATTAAAATGTTTTTATTTTCCATTTTTCATTTTCATACACTCACATATATACTGTGCATAGCCGGGGCCATACAACATTAAACAATAATCACAGCAATTCCTCTTGTCAACAATATCCCCCAAAATAGAAACCCAATATATCTCTTCCACTCTCCATACACCTCTTTCTTCTGCCCCCCCTCCAACTTTCTATCCTCCCTCCATCCTCCTCCTCTACCCTACTTCCCCTCCCCCTCTACCACTCCTATCTCCCAGTCCACTCCCTCCCTTCCTTCTCACCCTCCCTCCCATCCTCTCTCCCACCCTCTCTACCCATCTTTCTTCTATCCCACTCCTCCTCCCCTTGGTGTATTTCTAACTATATGTCAATGTACTCAACTTGTCCTATTTTTACAGAGAAATTAAAGAGAAACAGTATACATGTGAAGTCGCATTACATTGAAATCTAACACATAGTGTATATCCCCCCTCCCCCCTCCCCCCCAACACCCCACCTCCCTCCCCCCCGACTTCCCAGAGCTCGTACACGGTATAGATTTTTAACAAACACAGTCTAAAATATATTGAGAAAGCTACCCTAATTACTGAAGTCAGAACTTCAGGCTTGAAATCTTTCAATAAAAAATTCAATAAAATACACCAGTGTTTCACTGGAAAATGAGATTGAGTCTTAGAACTCTGAATCCTTTTTGCTGGATAATATATATGTTTCATACAATGGTTAGAATATAGTTGTCCTATTGAAACAATTGAAATATAATACTAATTAGTATTGAGCTATAGCTGCAATAAAGTCATTTCCTACAACTCTAGTCTTACCTGATGAATGCTAGCAAAAGTTTCAGAAAGCCTACCACTTAATTCCTTCAAATTCTCTAAAAAATTGAAGGAAACATGTTATGGTTTGAGCATCTGAATTAGGAATTGAGCAACTGAGATCTCAATCCCTATTCCAGACCGCAAATTTTCTCTATTATTTTAGTGGAGACCCTCTCCCCCTTAGCCTAATCATATTTTATGAGTCTCCCCCTCCTTCCCTCCCCCTCTGGGTAAAACATATATGTTCTCACTTTTTAAACATGCTCGGGGGAAAGAAAAGAAAGTGGAAGAATCTGCATAAACTAATTTGCTTTCATGTATATAGCACACATCTATCTTTCAATCATGCAGGGCAGACACTTCCTATAAAGTCAATGTATTTGGAATGTTTGAAGGAGGTGAAAGTATGCCTCTGATTGGAGAAGAAAAGACAACACTTGCAGATGTTCCAGATGTCTCAGTATTAACTACAGGTAAATATAGTTTTAATAAGGAAAACAGTGCATGGTGTTTAATGACCGAAGTAACAGCTTTCATAGAGTAATGATATATTTTATACTATATTGATAGTAGCATCTCTATATGATGGCATTTTAAAGCGTGCTCTCTTTATGTAAAACCTCACAGTTTATCTGCCAGAATTCCCAAATGGAAAAGTAGAAATCTCTATATAACAGGTAGCGTTGATTTTTCCATTTAGAAGGCCTTTCAAATGATGGAATGTCTGTTTGCATGCCCAATTCAGCACAGTCTTTGGGGCTATATTGTTCTGCCATTTCAGCACATATTCCAGATACTTCCATTCTCAATATCGCTCCCATGGCATTAAAATATGTAGAGGGGCGTGGAATAGACCTTTAGCTTTTTAATTGTGGTCCAGAATGCATGTTTTGTAAGCTCTATTCTATTTCCCGATTTATGTTATTTGTATTGATTAAAGTCTAGAATTTATTGTTTTATGCAGAAGAAAGTCATACTTTTAAATCTTCAGGTCCCTGGAGTAGCTGTTCTCAATAAATCTGAATATTGGAGCAATGATGTGAAACATAAATGAACCCATCTTAACTCTGATGAGTGTGCTTGATTTTTACTCAGTGGGATTCCTTCCATGTAAAGATGGAACCAAGCCAGAATGCTTTGCAGCTGATAACATGAACTTCAGAGCAAAGAGAAGGAGGAAGAATGCATTTTAAACAATTACAATAGTTGTTGAAAGGCTTGTTTAAAAATAACTGTGCTGTTTTTGCTTTGTAATAAATACACTTGTCATTTCCAACATATGGAAAGTGAACTCTTATATTTATTCTCATACATTGAAAATTCCTGGCATTGTTTTCTTTCTAAGCATTTAATACTTTTTATAAATGTGTGTTTTTGTCACTTCTATTCTTTTATGTGTTTGTTTCTGTTACCTTATTTGTGTTGTGCTTCTTTTTGTGATTTAAATGTGCAAATATCTGCACCATCTGCATCAATTAGCATATATAGCTGTTAATGTGCTGTGTTATGCATATGTATTAAGCTCTAAAGATAGTTACTCATACCTATAATTTAGACCATTAAGCATTCTTGATTTAAACTGATGAATATGCAGAAGTAATAGTTGATTACCTAAGTTTACTTAGGTTTAGGGTTAATTCTATTATGAAATTGGTTCTAATTGTGTTTACATTCCATCTAATCAGTATGCAGTACATATGACAATAATATTTTTAAATTAATAATGTATGCAACCTTGGACATCTTTTTCATTATTAGCAAGAGATGAAATGATCATATAAGAGCTTCAGTTAATCAAAACTTACATAGAAGAACTTCAAGTTAATTAAAATCTTCATTATATATAATGTAAGATAGGATTGAAGAAAAAAGTTGTTTGTAACTAACTGAGATATATTATGATTGCTGTAATAGGCTTAGAATGTAAAACCAGAGCTGAAGCAGATATTGTATTGCTGGTGGATGGTTCTTGGAGCATTGGCCGAACAAATTTTAAAACAGTCCGGAGTTTTATTGCTAGCATCGTCCAAGTATTTGATATTGGCCCAGACAAAGTGCAAGTCGGTAAGTTTTGAAGCTAATGGGAATATTTTGAGGGATGCTATTCAAAGAGAATTTATAATTACACTACATTTTCTCCCCAGCTCTTGCACAGTATAGTGGAGATCCAAGAACAGAATGGAACCTCAATGCCCATCCAACCAAACAGCGTTTATTGGATGCTGTGGCCAATTTGCCATATAAAGGAGGCAACACACTTACAGGTATGTATGTGTATATGTATTTATTTATTTTTCTTAACAAACAATTTGAGCAGTAAACATATCCAATACATCTTCCTCCTCCTATTTTTCCCACAGCAACAAACCTGTGAGATGGGTTGGGCTGAGAGAGAATGACGGTCCAGCTGGCTTTCATGGCTAGAGCAGAACCTGAACTCATAATCCCCCACTTTCTAATTGGTGCCTTAATCACTAGACCAAATTGGCTCTCTTTTTTGCTATTGATTTTTCCAGTATACGTTATACTGGGTGGGTGGAGGGGAGACTCACAAAATTATATATTCCTAGAGTGTAGTATGGTATCCCTGTGCTTTTAGCTCACCAGCCATCATGTTTCCTATCCTATGAAACAGTTTCCTATCCTATCTCAGTCTACAATAATCCCCAAGTAGGAGTGAGACACTTTGGTAATTGTATTGGAGGTTTTGCTTCTTCTGTTGTGAATGGGCCAAGAATAGGTATCTTATCTGGCAACCTTTAGTCTCATGAATAGAAGATACAAGAATACAAGAATAGAATTATGATTCTAGCAAAAGGAAAGTATAATAGGCTTCAAAGTAGATCAGGAAGAACTGATGTGTCTCCTTGTAAATTAGGCTATAATATTTTTGAATGTTTACTTTCATTTTATATATGTGTGTGTATGATTTCAGGAATGGCTTTGAGCTTTATCTTAAGAAACAATTTTAAGACTGAAGCTGGCTTGAGGCCCGGAGCTAAAAAAATTGCTGTCCTCATTACTGATGGCAAATCACAGGATGACATAAATATTCCATCAGACAGATTGAAGGAACAAGGAATAGAGATCTTTGCTATCGGTGAGTATCAAGTGAAGAGGCAATCAGTACAGAAAGGCATTGGAATATAATAATTTGCTCATATTTAGATGCTTTTTTCAAATAATTGACAAATAATTACTTAAAATGTGTTATCTCGCGATTTTTAAGGTATTAAAAATGCGGATGTGAATGAACTGAAGCAGATTGCAAGTGATCCAGATGACACCCATGCTTTCAATGTTGAAGATTTTAACCTTCTGGTTAACATTGTTGATAGTGTCACCGATAATCTGTGCAATAGCGTGAAAGGATCAGGTATGTTACCCTTTTGGGGTTTCGTTTTGTGCTCAAGAAAAAGGTGTCTGCATAATTTCTCTTGGAATGTGGTCAAGCAGAGAGTTTCTGAACAAGATATCCATTTCTCTGGTCTATGTAGGAATGCAATTCTTTTCATATTTGCATTCTTTTGGCATGCAATGTCTACACCCATATGTATTTCATCTATGCCTAGAGAAGTTAACACATATTAAAATGTGCAATCACAGAATGATTTTTATTAGGATGCCTTGTCTGATTAGAATCATAGACCTGAAATGGAATGTTTTCTCCCTAAAGCATTTTGACAGGTTCAGTTTCTGTTTGAATACATCCAGCAGAGAGGGAGATAAATACCAGGTCTCTGGGTCATTGCTTCTGCTGTCAAATTGCTCAATTTTTCTCTCATTGTGCGCTGTTTGTTTTCCTATAACTTCTGTTGTGAACGTAGTTCAGATACAGCTCCATTCAATATGGAAATGGCTTTAATATTGAAATAATAAATACTTTATAATAAAGTGTTCCTACGTGCTTAAGAAAACCTGTATTTTATTGTTTTGATTATGAGTCATCTCTGGCAAACCTTCTCATCAAGACTTCCTTACCCTAAATTCCATTTTTTTCTTTTCACATCAGGTGATTTGTCTCTGCCTCCCACCAACCTAGTTACTTCTGAAGTGACCCCTCTTTCATTTAGAGTGTCCTGGACTGCACCCACTGAGAGCGTGGATAGATACAGAGTTGAATATTATCCTGCCCGAGGAGGGACACCACAGGAGGTCAGATTTGGAGGCAGATTATTTTGGTTCTTATTTGGGGCGGGGGGAGAGTTATTTTGCTCAGTTTAGATTCCTAAGTTTTGAAATAAAGGCTCGCTCATCAGTCACTACAGTTTATTCATACACGTGCATTTCACATTAATCGACAAATAGAATTTTAAGCACAAGAGTAAGCTTAAGTGGAAACAAATCCATTGTTTCTGGCTAAAACATATGGCGAATGCATGCATGCGTTTGCGGCTGCTGGGTGTAAATCTTAAACTATACTCACTTGAGCAAAAATTTTCCTTATTACATAGTACCAAATTAAACAGAGAAAGGCATTAGTAATATCTTACTGATACTGGTTCAGAATGGCTGGGACTGCTAGGCTGGATTAGGTGCCGGAAGAAGAGGCACATTGTATTTACGTGACCCGTCAAAACCGCGTTCCACAAAAGCGCGGTCGACGAAATCGCGTATGTGACGTCATCACAACGCGACGAAAAAGATCGAAAAATTGAAATAAAAATTAAATTACAGCAAGCCGATTCACATAAAGGTAAGCGTTAGGTTAAGGGTTAGGGTTAAGGTTAGGTTAAGGGTTAGGGTTAGGTTTAGAGCGTTAGCGTTACGTTTAGCGTTAGGTTAAGGGTTAGCGTTAGGTTTTTCGTTAGGTAAAGGGTTAGGTTTAGGGTTAGGGTTAGGGTTAGGTTTGGGGGGGTTAGGGTAAAGTTTTAGCTTTATTTTTACATTTTTCGATCTTTTTCGTCACACTGTGATGACGTCACATACGCGCTTTCATCGACCGGGATTTTGTCGTCCGCGGTTTTGTGGTGGAACCGTATTTTATAGCAATGGTGGGCAACTATGGCAGTGTTACGACTTGTGGGCTTCAACTCCCAGAATTCCCAAGCTCGCAGTAGCCTTACTCAATTCTAATGACAATAACAATTGATATTTCCCTTGGAGTAGAGTCCTCACGTTGCATTGCTTAACCAGTCCAATCCAGTAAGGATTGGTATTAAACAGAAGGGATTGATTAGTTGCAGTCATTAATTTAATGCTTATTTTCCCTATAGCATGGTTCTTCTTAAGTTGATCCTCTGGCTAGTGCTGGAATCTATTATACAAAAATAATGACTCCCATGTGGCAACCGGGCAGCTTGCATCCTATTATAATTATCTGGATGCCATTATATCCAGACATCCAGAATACTTAGGAGAATTAACACAGGCTTTTTAACTATTAGCAAATAATAGACATGATCAGAAAGAAGCCCCAGGAGGGGGAGGGGGAGGAAGGAAAAACTAAATAGCTGAAGGGAAGTATATAGTAACAGAGCTTTTACTGCATGTAAACATTATCTGTTTCCCTTTCCTATATATGTGTATAAGTTTATTCTTTGATATAATATCTGTTACTATTCTTTTATACATTGTAATCTTATAAATACATATGTCTGTACATATATATTCCTATTCCTATTTTTGGAACCACAGTTGGCTGGTTTCTCAATGCAGCATATATTTGAAACAGCCCTTAAATCCTCAGATACAGTGAAATGGTAGTCAGTTTATATGCCGTATATACAGTGGTGGGTTTCAAAAATTGTTCGAACCTACTCTGTGGGTGTGGCCTCCTTTGTGGGAGTGGCTTGCCGCCCATGTGACCGGATGGGAGTGGCTTGCCGCCCATGTGACCGGATATGAAGATGCCGACGACACTTGTCAGAACCACCTTAAATTACCTCACACACAGCACTGGCATGCATAAGAATATGATGTAAACTTGTTTTTTTAAAGGCATCTTTGGTTTGCGTTAAAACAACTTCAACAAACGCAATGTTCTGATTGCACCACAAACGCAGTAGTCATCCTTACCTTTCACAGAGGCACTGAGTTTTATAAATATGAGCATGATAGTGTAGAATAATCATATCCAAGGACCAGTGGTGGGTTTCAAAAAATTTTGGAACCTCTTCTGTAGGTGTGGCCTGCTTTCCGGGTCCACTGGTGGAGCCTCTTCTAACTGGTTTAGTAGATTTGACGAACCGGTTCTACCGAATAAGTGCGAACTGGTAGGAACCCACCTCTGCGTATATATAGTACGTTTGGATACTTTTCTCCTGTCTTCTGTGATTGCATATTCCAGATAGATTTCAGCCATGATGCAGTGAAACTTACTATAAGGGTGTTAAGATTTATACATCCTAATTTTACAAATAATTCATATTTTACAGCTTTTGGTACCAGATATATACTACTGGTATTACATCTGGTACAGAGACAACTTACGTTCTATTTTAAATTATTTAGTACCTGAACCAAGATAATAACTATGTTTATATTACATTTATTTTTTGAAATATGTAAGAATTACATCTGCTACGGTTTCATTTATGTTTATTCAGGTCTTTGTAAGTCGTTCGGATACCACTACTGTACTCACTGGCCTCAAGCCTGAAACAGAATATGTTGTGAATGTATTTTCTATAGTAGAAGGTACTAGCAGTGAACCATTAAAAGGGACCGAAACAACATGTAAGTGAAAATTACAAAATAATAGACATATTGAATAATTATTAGGTGCATACAAATAATATTAATAAAATGTATGGCAAACTTCCTTTACTTTTTGTTTTGTAAGGGACTGGCCTTAGGACAGAGGTCTTCAAACTTGGCAACTGTAAGACTTGTGGACTTCAACTCCCAGAATTCTCCTGCCAGCTAGTTGAAGTCCACATGCTATGCTGGCAGGAGAATTCTGGGAGTTGAAGTCCACAAGTCTTAAAGTTGCCAAGTTTGGAGACCCCTGCCTTAGGAGATTGCTAGTGAAAGATATTAAAGCTGGCCCAAAGGTGCTTTTTCCAAAAGGCGGCTGGACTTTCTTGGTTTTTTTTTCTTTGAAAATGCTTTGCTTGTCATCCAAGAAGCTTCTTCAGTCCCAGCTTCTTGGATGAGGAGCAAAACGTTTCAAAGGGGGAAAAAAACGAAGGCAGTCCAGATGCCTTTTGGAAAAAGCACCTTTGGGACAACCATGACCTGGATGATTGAGAATCTCCATAAGTGATATCGAAGCTGCTACGGTATGCGAAAGTTGCCTACTGATTTCACATTGCAGTCCTCTTGAATTCTGTCCCAAGAGACCAGGGTATGATTGATGGGGTGAGAAGTGGAGTGGTTTCAGAAATTTGCTCACTCTGTTCAAGAGTTGTACTTGCTGCATTGCCAAGACAGAGTTGATGGAAGAGCCGAGGTGGCGCAATGGTTAGAGTGCAGTATTGCAGGCTACTTCAGCTGACTGCTAGCTGCAGTTTGGCAGATCGAATCTCAACAGGCTCACGGTTGACTTGGCCTTCCATCCTTCTGAAGTCGGTAAAATGAGGACTCAGATTGTGGGGGGCAATAGGCTGACTCTGTAAACCGCTTAGAGAGGGCTGTAAAAGCACTATGAAGCGGTATATAAGTCTAAGTGCTATTGCCTGGGAAACTGGTGGATTGCAGAAGGATAATTCTGGATAGTCATCAGAAACCACCTTTGTGAAATTCTAGGGATCCAATGGGACTGTTGCTACTGCACTGCCTTCCCCGCTATGTAGAAGCTCTCGTATTTGAATTGCTTGACACTGGCTATATTCCTTGTGGTGCTTCCTAGACTTAGGATCTTTGGGAACTTTCAACTGCCTTCACTGAATGCAGAGTCAGAAATGGACCAGGATATTTGGTTTACATATTTGGATACAGCACTGAAGTGCCACTTAAGAGTTATCTCTGGCACGTTTGGTGATGGCTTGATCTCTCAGTGGCTGTTGATACCTACAATCATGGTTCCATCTAGAGCAGGTCAGGAGGTTGGGATTTATGGGGCACAGGCTTGCAGTGGTTCTCCTCCTTCATCTGAGGCTGATTCCAGCCAATGTTTGGCAAGGGTGGAGTAGATAGCCTCAGATATGATGTGCATTAGTGTTTTGCTTTGAAATGTTTGTTTGTGGCTTTCAACCAGATGTTAATTGCTTAGAGATGTATTGCACTTTGGGTGGTGCATATACAGTAAATTGAATGAAAGAACAAAGATACATAAACCATAAATAAGCCATATGTTTTTTTTTTAAATCACAACCTCCTAACATGTGTCCATTGTCTTAGTTAAAGGGAGCCCAGGATATAAAACAAAAGAACATTGGAACCCTAATGTAATATCTGTAATACATTAAGCAAAAAGAATTTGCCTATTGGTGCTCAGACCATAGAACAGAGAATGACTTCTTAAAAACTTACATAAAAGATAAGAATCAGCCACATGAGGAATTGCTTAATAAAATTGACTCTTCGTAGGCTTTTTTGACCATTATTTATCAACCGGATCCCTAAACAGGCATGGAATATTTAATTTGATCACTTATTCCCCAAGGAATGCTGTATCTTTTAGTAGGGACCTATGCGATGGTTATTTAGCAAGCTAGGAATGGGTCACTGGCCCTATGCCAGGGGAAGGATGAGTCATCTGGATTCTGCTGCCTGGCCACCATGAAGCTACTCAATCTTCTCCTTTCCCATGGATTTTTCGTCTATGGTTTCCAGACCATTTGAATAAGTAGCACCAACAATTTAAACCTGTATTTCTTTATTTTTGTAGTTGGGAAGTTTGAGGGTTACAGAATGGAATGGATAGTTTTAGCACCTTTAAGGTGGGCTAAATAAAATTGGCTCTGCGCACTCCATTGACATTGTGGTGTTACTAGGCACGAGACAAAAAAAGCTTTTTGAATCTTTTTTTTTTTTTAAAAAAAATCCTGCTGGTCACAAGAAAATTGGTAATCCCTATGTGAGAAGCTTCAGGTTATTTAACATCTTATCTTGTTGCCACAAACTTTAGCTAATAGCAAAATCTGCATGGGTCAGTGAATGTGATTGTGTCACCATGTTGCAATTCTTCATTATCCCAGTTCAGTAAGCAAAAGCTCCCACAATCTCTCCTTCAATGTCCTTTTCCCAAACCAGAAAGAAGTGAAATGACCAATGTTTGGGTGATAAGGGGGGAAATAAGTCCGTAGATGTGAGTAGCTGAAGGGAATATTTATGTTTTTCACAGTGGCAATCCCTTCAGTGAGAAGCTTGAATGCTTATGATGTCACTTCGAGGACGATGCGTGTGCGGTGGGAACCTGTAAAAGGAGCGACTGGCTACATGCTATTATATGAACCTGTCAATGCCACAATACCAGCAACAGAAAAAGAGGTAACAACCCTCCCTCCACCCCTCTCTCCCTCCCTCCCTCTCCCTCTCCCTCTCCCTCTCTCTCTCTGATACTTATATTTGTTCCCATATACCCAAACAGTGAGATATAATTTGGCTTACAGTATAAAAGCAGGGACGCAGTGGCTCAGTGGCTAAGATACTGAGCTCGTTGCTCAGAAAGGTCAGCAGTTTGGCAGTTCGAATCCCTAGCACCGTGTAACGGAGTGAGCTCCCAGCTTACTTGTCCCAGCTTCTGCCATCCTAGAAGTTCGAAAGCATGTAAAAATGCAAGTAGAAAAATAGGGGCCATCTTTGGTGGGAAGGTAACAGCGTTCCATGCACCTTTGGCGTTTAGTCATGCCAGCCACATAACCATGGAGTACATCTTCGGACAGTGTTGGCTCTTCGTCTTTGAAATGAAGATAAGCACCGCCTGCTAGAGTGGGGAACAACTAGCACATATGTGCGAAGGGAACCTTTACCTTATAAAATCAAATGCATCAACAGGTGTATAGTATGGCAAAATTCAGGAAATTGTCAATTTGTTTACTTATTTATTTATAAAACTTACAAGCCACCCATCTTTCCTCAAGGTAACTCTGGGCAATAAATTCTTTCTAAGAAAACATTTTTAAACATGTTGTTTCTTATTTTGATGTTTTGCCTCTTTGTTTTATTTATTTCTTCTAGATGCGGGTCGGAGCATCAGTGACTGATGTGCAGCTGGTTGACTTGATTCCAAATACTGAGTATACTTTAACAGTTCATTCAACTTTTGGCGACCTCACTAGCGATCCACTCACGACTCAGGAAGTCACATGTAGGAATATTACCATTTTTCAAAATATTTGGTCCGTTGCCTTAGTGATTTGTGAGATCCTATAAGTGGACAGCTGTGTTAGTTCATGGTAGCCCAAAATCAGGAAAAGCTCATGAAAGCTTACACCTTTTAAGAAAACTTGTTAGATTGAAAAAGCCCTATCAAACTCCTCTCTACATGTATCTGCAGTGTAATTGCCAGCTGTGAGCACTTACCACAAAGTGTCCCATTGCTCTGGTAGGATTGCACTTCCTAGATCAACCTTCCTAGATCAACCTTTTTGTCACAGAGTGCCCAAACCGGAAGGGGTGCGCTTGTGGTTGCCAAAAACCCGATGACCGGCTCACTGAGCTGGGCTGATGGTGCAAATGCCCACAGAGAGGGCTCTATGTGCCATCTCTGGCACGCATGCCATAGGTTTGCCATCATGGTTCTAGATACTTCAGCCAGCATGGATTGTTATTTGTGACTTAAACTCTTTCACTTTTCGTGAAAAGATACTGATGTATGAAGTATTTTGAAAGCATCGGATGTTAAGCATAAACATCAACCATTGGAATTCTTTTTCTGGTAACAGCTGGGATTTATATAGCTATTTTTCATGGATAGCATAGTTTTTGGGAAGTATTTCCCCTAGAAAAATGAAGAGAGAATTGCCTTATTATATACAGCGTTACCTATTTGAATGGTAACGATGCAGATATTATCTTCAAAAACTTTTGTCTTCCTCTGCAGTTCTGTACAACAGTTTTTAAATTGAATATATATATATATATATTATATAAATAATATAAATATATATAAATTATTTTAATTTTATCAATTTCATATATACATTCACAATTATATGATCTCATAACTGTTATTAATAATATGTATTTATAACAATTTTTCCCTACTGTTGACAATATACTTGAAGATTGCTTTTTTAACATCCCATAGATCCATCTTATCTTACAACGGTCCTACTTCTTCTTCCCTCCCTCCCTCTTTCCTTCCTTCGTTTCTTCTCTCCTACTCCCCTTCCTTCCCTCCCTCCTTCCCCTTCCCTCCTTCTCTCCTTCCCTCCTTCCTTCCCTCCCTCCTTCCTTCCTTCCCTCCTTTCTTTTCTCCTTCTCTCCTTCCTTTCCCCCTTCCTTTCCTCCTTCCTTCCTCCCTTCCTTCTCTCCTACATTCAGTCCTTCCTTCCTTGAAAAAATATTTAATGAATTAATAATTGATAGTGTATTAATTTAATAATTAAATTAAATTCAGAGCAGGATAGGTTGCCAACAAGGGATAATATTTGTAGCTCAGGGTTGAAATGAGGGGTCCTTGGTGCTCTCTAAGCTCGCTTGTTTTCTTGCAGAAGTTTCATTACCCTAACTAGGTAACATCATCAGTGCTAGTAAGGAATGGGTTTTGCTCTCAGTTTATATTTTGCCTTTGTGGGTGGGAGTGGTCTTAGGGGTTTTTCTAATTGGCGTTAGGGTGTTCTCTAATTGATCCTTTCTTATTATGGTGAAGGTGTCATCTCCATATCTGACATCGGGTAGGTTGGCTACATGTAATCTATGTATTTATTTCTTTAGAGAAATATTGTCTAAGAACTTGGACAATACTATGTTTGTTTTTCAGTACCTTTAAGTGGAGCAAAAAGATTAAGGCTAAGTGACATTACTCACAGCAGCATGAAAGTCAATTGGGATCACGCTCCTGGAAAAGTTCGTAATTACGTAGTGAGATATAAAGCAGCTGAAGAAGATGAAGTAAAAGAGGTAAATCTATGTGTGAAAATAAATTAAATATTTAATCAGGATCATTTTATAGGTATTGATAAGATGTAAATAGGAGCCAAAGTCCATGATCTGTAAAGCTAAGATCAAATGATTTTAGTTTCTTTGGCTTTAATGATACTGTAAGCACCATTTACAGTATCATTACTGTACCATGAGTAGGATCTTATTATTATAAGCAAAATTGAAGTCTAAATTGGAAGATATATGAACCTGCATAGCAAAAAAAAAAGAGGGGACTTTTAAAATAAAATTTAAAAAAAAATGGGAATATTAGCATAAAGATGGGAATTCAGGCTGTATTAAAAATTGACAGTATTTGGTTTTCAGTCATTTAGAAGACGTGATATAAACAGGGAGAATAACCACTGTGAAAAGTTGATTAGCAATATCTTGATGCAATGGAAATAGGGTTGTTAGGCAACAAATCAAATTCATTGTGATTTACGATATTCATGTAATAACATGTTGAAAATAATGTAAAATTTTTCTAATGTGTATAATGACACACATGGAAATATATTGTGAGAGCCATAGCATCTCTTTGAAGCCGCCTGAGTCAACAGAACTTGAATGAGTGTGAGGACCCCTGTAGTTGGGGGCAATGTGATAAATCTGTACACCGCTTAGAGGGCTGTAAAGCACTGTGAAGCAGTGTATAAGTCTAAGTGCTATTGCTAAGTGCTATTGCTACTCACCCCACATATTGGAATACTAGTTTGAACAGCTACAAACAGCAATCTATCATTGCACTTCTCAAACAGATTGAATAAAGGAAGTGCCACATATTTTAAGTTGATCATTGGAGAAGTGTAGAATTTTGTTCCTTCGTAGTTTGAAAAAATATCCCAGATAATATATGCAGTTTAATGTCCGATAGTGTAGCTCGTTTGAAAATAAACATACACTGGAATTCTAATATATTAGAAATAGTTGTAAACTTTCTACTGCCTGGTGAAATAAGTGTCAAGAAAGAAATCTGGCTAATTTGTTTATGCAGATAAAAGTGGATCCATCCCAGACCAGCACGCCTCTTCCTGATCTTTTTTCAAAAACACTCTACCATGTAGAACTTGCTGCAGAATATGACGAAGGGCTGTCTGTGCCCGTAGCAGCAGAAGCCACCACTTGTAAGTCTATGCTGTTGCTTAATGGGCTTCTTTAGATTCTCATACAAGGGTGTGGCCTGAAATACGGTTTTATAGATGGTTATGCTGAAAATACATTAGAATGTTGTCACTTTAAATAGATAAGAGTTGTGTGTTGCATTTACATACCTTTGTGAATGAGTATCAGTGCTTTTATGATGTTTTTTTTATCAAGGCGCTCATCTGTTGCTTGGCTGATACATTTGTTAAGAAAGAATCTGCTTGAAATGCAGTATATCCAGATGAAATATAAAAATAATAATGATCTTTGAAGCAGCTATAGCCTTTCAAAAGCCATGGCACCATAAAGTTTACTCACAATTTGAAGTGGATCATTAACAGATCTTTGCATGCCTAATAACTGTCCAATATCTGTCTTTTCTTTTCTGGATATGGATTTGCATTTGCCACCATAAACAAACAAACAAACAAAATCTACAAAAGAAATTGTTCTCTTTGCATTCCTTCTTTTGTTCTTGTTTTGTGCGATCTGGCTACCACATCTATCAATCCACTGGTTTAATTGGCAGCCTTGGGTAATTAGGCAGATGTATCCCTTTTCCTTTAAGGTTGCATATTCCACACCATAAGAAGTGTGATGTTTCAATGTGTTTTACCTTGAAATTACACTTCACCCTTTAGCTGCTGCTGCTTTCAAGTCATTTTCAAGGGTAGTCCCAGGTAGAACATGTTGCAGTGCCTAGTTTATGTATTCTCTGAATATTTTTAAATGAAAGTTGGACAGCATTGGTACCTTGAGTTGGGTTGGAAGTTCTCTAGGACAACATTGTTGTTTCTTGTCACCATGTGGGAATCCTTTACAAAATCAGAACTCTTTAGTGCCCCAATCTCTTTGGGCTGAGCATTTGTTTCCACTGCTGTTGCCAAGGTAAAGTTTAGTGGATGAGCTGTTAATAAAATGGTGAAAGTCATTGAAAATTGGGGGATATAATTTTTGTGGAGATGATGTGTGTTGGTTGGCTGAGTTAATATGTACATGATTCCTATGTGACAAGATTATGAATTTCTTTTTTTTTGTAAATATAATCTAACAACATTGCTTCATTATTACATTCAATAGTCCCACTTCTGAAGTCATACATAGATTCCATATCCGATTCAAATCAGTAAAATTATCTGAAATCTTTGAAATGAAGCCTCTTTCAATGTATCAGTAGTGAATAGGCTTCTTCTTATCCCAACCAGAAAAAAAATTGTTATCAGCAGTACGGGTGGCATATTTCAATCTTAAGCCTAAAGATACATAATTTGAAAAATTAGACTTATTTCAATTTCATAGCTTCACATGAACAATATCGCGTCTGTGTTATCAGTCCAACATGTTCTAATTGGCACCTTTTATGTCATAATGCTTCCAGTTAAGCAATATAAGAGCATCTCTATTGAATTGTGATAGTTTTCTACAATAGCTGTACATATGACCCTGGGAGAACCACAAACAGATCATCTTCTAGTTTATTACTGCAATAAGATCACGTCTTGCATTCAGCTCTATGACAATTGAATCACTTCTGCAATTCCCTAATTAGTTTTCCTCTCTAAAAAACATTGAAATAGAGTTTTGAAACTTGACTTGTTGGGAGTTTTTCTCAGCATTCATGGGCCAGAACTTGCCATGTGTAAATATTAGCTCTACCAACATTTGATATATGGGAAGCTTTAGAAAAAGTGAAGATTGTTCTAAATGGGGAAATTATTGTGTATATTCCCACCAATGGTGGGTTCCAAATCCCGTTGCAACCATATTGGTTGCAACGGGCCCCGGCATCCTCCACATTAATGTGCGCACACATGCCTTCCAGCGATGCCTCCGCAATGCTCCAGCTGCTTGGCAGAGCGTCGCACAGGTGCTGTATGTGCCATGCTCATGCGCAGAAGCCCCGAAGGCTTTAAAGGACAGGTAAGGAGTGTGGGTGGATGGGTAGGCCCTCCGGCGCACTACCTGAATGGTACCTGGTGTTCCGGGCGTCCCGCCTGCAACCCACCACTGATTCCCACAAAACAAAAAGGTCTTACGCAGTAAATTTCTGTATCTAGTGATTTAGTATATAAGCATAGACTTTTTCTCTCTCTTTTCCACTTTACAGTACCTGTACCAGCACCCATCAATTTGAGAACAGATCAAGTAACCACAACTAGTTTCAGAGGTACTTGGGATCACGGAGCACCTGATGTAGCTCTCTACAGAGTAATGTGGGGGCCTTATGGTGAACCTGAAAAACAGGAGGTAGGAATTTTTGGATTCTTGAAATGAGTCAATTCAACAAGTGTGGAAGTGTAAATCTAGTGAGTATATGAAATTTAAGCAGTTACATTTACTCATAACTAAAATCAGAGATGCCCTTATCAATATGCCTATGTGTCTATGAATATTTTCTTGGCTACTACTGTATAAGGTTTCCTCCTAAACCTGATTTTAAAATATATTTAATTGAAAGATAAACACATGGGAACCTGTTGTGCTACAAAATAAAGTATCAGCCTCTAACTTAATCTAGAGAAGATTATTAAGAGCAGTATTACCTCTTCTGGTAAGATGATGCCTTGTGATGGTCACTCCCATTGTGATAACTATTTTATAAATAAGCAATCTTCATTGCAATAATTTCTAAGAGCATTTCTAATATGTTTTCAAAATTTCAGAGGTGCCCATCAGCCACAAATGATTGACCCTTAAAGATAATTAATGTTTGTCAGAATGATGGAGAATGTATTTGTAGCTAAGGAATATCAGGAAACATTTTTTCTTCCTCCTTTCTTCAGTATGTGAGGCTGCAATAATAGAATCCTGATTTCAGGGCAGTAATGTCTCTTCTTGAATCTCTCTTTGATCTTGGTCTGTAATTTAGGGTCTATTCCTTATTTTATCCTTCTGAATAATACCATTGTTCTTATAGAGGTAAAGCCCAATGCTAGTTGGCTTGGTGGCATCTGTTTTTTAAAGATGATGGTTTTATTGAAGATGGTGGTTTTTGGTGAATTTTTTGGAGTGGTCCCTTCTCATCACATATAAAGTCCCTCTGTGAGTGGTTTAGGAACCAAATGGGTGGTTCAGAAATATTGATGAATGGATGGAGATAGGTAGGTAGGTAGATAAATAGATAGATAGATACCTTGTTTCTCTGAAAATAAGACAGGGTCTTATTTTCTTTTGACCCCCAAAATAAGCACTTGGCCTTATTTTTGGGGAGGTCTCATTATTTTTGAGGTGCAGAAGGCAGCGAGCGTGGTCACCTCATGGCTGCTGTTGTGTTGAAATATTTTAGGGGAGGGTTTATTTTCGGGGGAGGGCTTATTTTAGCTCAAAAGTCCAATTGGGCTTATTATTCAGAGAGGTCTTATTTTCAGGGAAACAGGGTAGATAGGTAGATATTCAGAATTGATAGTACCTCTTGAACATGGCTTGCTAATATAAAACTATATCTGTATGTGAATGTGAGTGAGAGAGGTGGGGGGGGGAGACAGTTTGACTCTGGGTAGTTTGAAAACCCACCCACAAATAAGCCTCACACCCAGGGATAAACAATAACCTCATTTACTGAAAAACTCATCAGTTAACACTAGAGCTCATGTAATCACCTAATGCAAATAAATTCCTGGAGAAACAGCCAGGTTCTTCTAGTGCATTGAGAAAGGCTAATGGTTACAAACCTTACAGGATATACTTTACCATATTAAAAATGTTTACTATGGATACATTAATTCCTTGCTATGCAACTTCTTCTAATTTTTTTTTTGTTCTCTTTCCTCTCTTATTTTCGAAGACAATTCTGAATGGGGATGAAAATACGCAACTTTTTGAAAACCTTATCCCAGACACATTGTATGACATCTCAGTTACAGCAATTTATCCTGATGAATCAGAGAGTGATGAGCTGATTGGCAGTGAACGCACATGTACGCAATTTTGAAATACCTTAATTAATTAATAATTTGGGATGATTAAAGGACACAGGTTTCATACCCACTCAATCTCTGTTCTATCTTTCTTTACAGTGCCCCTTGTGCCTATAACAACACCAGGTAGGTTTTTCTCTTCATGACTAGCATGTTGCAAATTAGTGCTAGTGGAAAGAATAGGAAAGATAGCAAATAGATATCTCTGGGGGGGAAAATTACACACACACACACACACACACACACACACACACACACACACACACATAAACACACCACACACACACACACACACACACACACACACACAGAGAGAGAGAGAGAGAGAGAGAGAGAGAGAGAGAGAGAGAGAGACTCTGTATATAAAAAATTCCCTTCAGTCATTTATCTTACATGCTCAATGAGCATCTTGAAGCATCACTGACTTATAGCATATTTTTAGAAGGCATAAGCTGAAGCTAAAGAGTTGTGGTGCAAGCAATGAATACTGTGTTTGCACCATAGATCTCTCATGCTATGAACACTGAATAGCATGCATCATGGATCTTGCCCAAAGCTTTTGATCTTGACTTTTTCTTAGCATTTGTTATATAAATGGGAAAATAATATACATACATCCTAACTTCCTTCATGCATTCAAATTCTGTTCACCTGAACCTCATTTTATCCTTATTAGGAATTATATGAAATAGATTAGATTAAGAGTTAGTTAGATTAAAATTTTGTTGTTGACCTAGAGTCACATAGTTGGCAAGTCTGTCATTTTTTTGGTTGCCCAGTGCAGTATCGCATAGTTGTATTTTATGAATATTACTTGGTATACATTGGTGAAGTTTATAAATATTATTTGACATATGTTGGTGAAGTTATTTAAAATATACTTGGTATATGTTGGGGAAGATACAGTTATTTAAATTCCCAATTTTGACAGTTCTGTTTAATTTTAAATAAAAACTCAATTTAATTGAAAATGTTAAAAATATTTTTTTCTCAGACATGAGTACCTAGTTTTCATACGATAGCATAGAATGATTGTTTTTTATAATATTCTGCTCAGCAACTCTTTTAATAATTCCATTCCAGTACCAACAAGTCCCCCACGAAATCTCCAGGTATATAATGCAACATCTAATAGCTTGACTGTCAAGTGGGATCCTGCCGTTGGACGGGTGCAACGCTATAGGATCAATTACCGACCCACTATAGGCAGTGGTCCTGAACTTTCGGTAATTAATTTTCCAGAGGGAAAGCATTCACTGTTTTTTTTTTAAAAAGTTTCAATGTGTTAGATCAGTGGTAGTCAACTTGGTCACTACCGCCCACTAGTGGGCGTTCCAGCTTTCATGGTGGGCGGTAGGGGTTTGCTGTAACTCTGCTTTATAAATTGTATAAAGTTACTTCCCTACTTTATAAATCACCACTACTGTGGAACCGGTGGGCGGTTAGAAAATTTTACTACTAACAGAAATACAAAAGTGGGCGGTAGGTATAAAAAGGTTGACTACCCCTGTGTTAGACTGTTAAACGTTTTAACAGTCTAACACTCTGAACAGATTTTTTTTTGGGGGGGGGTTCTTTTTTTTATAGTTTTAACATTTTGCATAATCAGGTCACAGTTTGCTTCAGTGGTGGGTTTCAAAAATTGTTCGAACCTACTCTGTGGGTGTGGCCTCCTTTGTGGGAGTGGTTTGTCGCTCATGTGACCGGATGGGAGTGGCTTGTCACCCATGTGACCGGATATGAAGATGCCGACGACACTTGTCAGAACCACCTTAGATTACCTCACACACAGCACTGGCATGCATAAGAATATGATGTAAACTTGTTTTTTAAAAGGCATCTTTGGTTTGCGTTAAAACAACTTCAACACACGCAATATTCTGATTGCACCACAAATGCAATAGGCATCCTTACCTTTCACAGAGGCACTGAGTTTCATAAATATGAGCATGATAGTGTAGAATAATCATATCCAAGGACCAGTGGTGGGTTTCAAAAAATTTTGGAACCTCTTTTGTAGGTGTGGCCTGCTTTCCGGGTCCACTGGTGGAACCTCTTCTAACCGGTTCGGTAGATTTGATGAACTGGTTCTACCGAATAGGTGTGAACTGGTAGGAACCCACCTCTGGTTTGCTTCCTACATTACAACGAGGAAATATTGACTGTTAGATAAAAGAAACATCTCAGTGTAGAATTTTACTTGAAAGAGAGGGAGAGAAAAGTTCCAGGAAAACACTTCTAGTTGTGCTTCAAACAATGCAAGATTTCTAAAATAGACTAAGCTCACCCATAGAGAGAAACACATATAACTGGATGTTGATTGTGAAGAGTTATAGTTAATTTTGCTGCATGTCCTCACAATTGGATTTTGCTGAAATTTCCTGTCATATTATCTCCATAATAAAAGCTGAACGAAGGCCCTGGGGTGAATGAGTCAGTTACAAACTGGGACGATGAAACAAAAAAGGCAATTACGTGATGATATGACTTTGGTTACATGTCATAAGTTCCAGGTTTTGCACTGTGATGTCATGCTATATGCTTGTCCTTTTCTTCCCCCTTTCCCTACAAATGTCTATGCCAGGGAGCTATAGGTATAATATAGCTTTTAATTAATCAGCTCTTCTGACCGAGTCTTCCCAAGAGCATGAAACAAACTCCTTGTCCTGGCAAAAAACCCTTTTGTTAATTTACAGTGAATTCTGCTCATTCACAGCCAGCAAAGTTTTTCAGAGGAGGATTTATGGTCACATACCTTATCTGGCTTCGAGAGATGACAGGCCAATATCTGCAGAACTTGGCAAGGAATATCGGAGAGTCACTAACCAATTAGCAAACAAATGGTTTCCTGCAAACTCCACTCCCCTTTAGCTCCTCTTTTATTTCCTCTGGGAGGAGCCATTCATCATCCCTCTGCGGCCTTACTCCCAAGTTGACCCCTGATCTTTAGTTGTTCCCTTCATCTGGCAATTCTGCGCATGCGCACACTGGGAACCAGCTGTTTGTCTGCCTCACTGATGTCTGCGAGGGCAGCTGATAACTGGCATATGGCTCTGGCCCCCTTTCTGCCTCTGACACAGAGCCCTCATCAAAGCCTTCCCCAGACTCCAGGACTGGCCCATGTTTCTCCCCAACCTCCTCACTCCGAATCTGTTGCTGGTTTCACTAGCCTCTGGCAAAGTTTTTCAAAGGAGGATTTATGGTCCCACACCTTATCTGGCTTCGAGAGATGACAGGCCAATATCTGCAGAACTTGGCAAGGAATATCGGAGAGTCACTAATTAGGAAACGAATGGTTTCCTGCAAACTCTCCTCCCCTTTCGCTCTTCTTTATTCCCTATGGGAGGGACTATTTACCATCCACCTGTGGCTTTACTCCCGAGTCGACCCTTGTTCCTTAGCTGCTCCCTTCTCCTGGCAGCTCTACACATGCACACACTGGGAACAGGCTCCAGCTGTTCTTCTGCCCCACTGATGTCCGACTCCAAAGGCAGCTAATAACTAGCATACGGCTCTAGTCCCCTCTCTGCCTCCGATGCAGAGCCCTCATCAGAACCTTCCCCCAACTCCAGGACTCGCCCATGTTCCTCCCAACCTCCTCACTCCGAATCTGTTGCTGGTTTCACTAGCCTCTGGCAAAGTTTTTCAAAGGAGGATTTATGGTCCCACACCTTATCTGGCTTCGAGAGATGACAGGCCAATATCTGCAGAACTTGGCAAGGAATATCGGAGAGTCACTAATTAGGAAACGAATGGTTTCCTGCAAACTCTCCTCCCCTTTCGCTCTTCTTTATTCCCTATGGGAGGGACTATTTACCATCCACCTGTGGCTTTACTCCCGAGTCGACCCTTGTTCCTTAGCTGCTCCCTTCTCCTGGCAGCTCTACACATGCACACACTGGGAACAGGCTCCAGCTGTTCTTCTGCCCCACTAATGTCCGACTCCAAAGGCAGCTGATAACTAGCATACGGCTCTAGTCCCCTCTCTGCCTCCGATGCAGAGCCCTCATCAGAACCTTCCCCCAATTCCAGGACTGGCCCATGTTCCTCCCCAACCTCCTCGCTGTCCGAATCTGCTGCCAGCTCTGCTGGCTGCTGGTGGGCCACTACATCAGCCACATGAGCATTCTCATGTTTATATTTTCTAACCAATATGCAGACATAAAACAACTGTTTTATTTATTAAAATCCTTGCATTGACTGATGTCTTGTCATTCTTGTGTCTGACAAATAATCAAGCAGACAATTAAAAATGCCCCCCTAACAAGTTATAAAATGTTTAAATGAAATAGTTGCAGTGCTGTCATTCTGAGCTAGGAACCTGAATCTGAATCTCTATAACATGCAAGACATCATTCTTTTTTCAGACTAAACTCTGTTTGGTTTGTTGCCTTACTGTTTTTCATGTCGTTCCATTGTATTCAAGGCCACTGTAGGAGGAAACAAGAACAATATCGTGCTTCAGAAACTGCAGCCTGAAACCCCTTACCGCATTACGGTTTCTTCGATTTACGCCGAAGGGGATGGAGGACAAATATCAGGAAAGGGCAAGACCAGTAAGTGAAACCCTTCTGAACATTTTGTTTTTCACTGAAGCAGAATCACAAAAAGAGATTTTCAAATGATTTGGGGAAGTTGGCAGGTTTTTGGAGTTTATTATCATACGGCCCTTGTTCGTTTGTGTTTCTTTTAAAGCCACATCATCAACTTCTAAAAAAAACAATTTCTCTTTCCTTTGTTCTCTTGCTGTTTTTCACATCATTCCACTATATTCAAGTCCACAGTAGGATTTAAATTAGGATTTATTTCGAGTACAGGTGGCTCTTGAATTACGGCCATAAATGGATCCTGCCCACTAGGCTCGGAAGTCGCGACAAATGTTAAATGAACTGCCTCAAATACCAGCCATCCTTGGTCTCCCTACTGCATTTTTTAAACGAATGCATGGGTCGTAAAGTGGATCCCAGGGGTGGGGGAGTGCCTGGAAAGGCCTAGTGAAGGGACTAGCCCACCTGCCTCAGGCCTCCCAAGGCTTCTCTCAACCCGAGATACCCCATGTTCTCCTTCCCACCCCTCTTGTGCCTCACATGCGTGCCCTTGCACAGCTGGCTCTCTTGGCACTGAGAAACAATGAGGAAGGAACATGCTGGGTGCACCCTGCCTTCCTAATTCTGCCACTGCCCTTCCTCCTGCCAAGGTGCCCTGCCTTTCTGAGGCAAAAAAAGGACCGGTTTCCTAGCCTTTCAAAGCTTTCTGCCCCAACAGCTGGGAGGATGCAAATCTCCCCAGACTGTTGATAGGCTTTAGGAGGCCATCCTTTGCATGTAAAGGCAGCAGTTTCTGGAGGAGCCTTCCAAAATCTTTCCCTTGCTTAACCATCTCTCTTCCCCAGAAACCCACATTTCTTCAATAAACAAAACAGAAAAACTCTAGGAAGGACCCAATGGTGGGATTCAGCCGGTTCGGGCAAACCGGTTGTTAAATTGCTGGCTGGCCCCGCCCCTTCCAGGAATTCCCACATGCCCCGTTTGGGCTCCCAGAGAGACCTACTAGGCCCAAAATGGGACATGGAGGTGTGTGACCCCCCTACAGCCCGTTTTTGCTCCCAGGAGGCTGCAGAAGGCTGAATGCTACCTGTCACACCCCTGGCCATGCCTACCCAGCCAGGGCATTAGGGACCGGTTGTTAAATTATTTGAATCCCACCACTGGAGGGATCGCTTGTTTGATCTCCCCCTTCCCCCCCAATTAGGTGCTAAACCTAAATTCCCTGCCTTTGCTCTCTATCCCTTTTGAAAAACTTACCCTGACTCCAGGCAGATAAGTAGAAGAACTGAGCAAGCAAGGAGAGAAAATCTTTCAACAGCTTTTTCCCTCAAACTGCAAGAAAAACAATAACATCTCCAAAAGTTTAGCAGACTAGAGAGTTGCGCAACAAAATGGTGGATGCTGGGTCTTTGCAAAGCTTTTAAGGATTCGCCTTTAAGTCTTAGCTTGAGCCTTCAGTTAATAGAAGGACAGTAAATTAGATTTGCAAACATCCTGCATGAGGCTGAATTGTTTCGGCAGCTCCTCAAAGCACTGCAGCTGCTTTAACTTTGAAACAGGGTCATATGTAGTTTTGGAGTACCTGTAGTTACTTTGAACAGTTGTTAAATGACCTGTTGTTTCTTGACAACTACCTGTATTTAAGGTTTCCTTTCTATAGCTTTCATTTCTTTAAATGATTTGTATGTGTGAGTGAGAAAGGGAGGCAGAGGCTAATGTAAGTTTATTTCTTCCAGAAGATTGTTTTATTGAATGATAAGTGCACAATTCTTGCACAGTTATTGTGTAGCATCCAGCTTTCTTTCCCCAAGATAGGGCTTCTGTTCTCTGGGCCCAAATCAATAAAACAAACCAGAGGTGGTGTTTTGTTTCACCTTGGAGCACTGAGAAATAACAAAAAAGCTGGATGGCTTCATCACAATTATACATGGCCTTTTAATGAACTGTTCTCTTTCCCCCGCTTTCCATCCATTTCTGTCCACTGCAATTCATTTGTTTCCAGGCTCTGGACTTCTCTCTGGAATGCAGTTTGGAAAAATACCGCCTCAAATCTATGTAATCAGCAGAGTATTACCCCACCAAAAAAGGCTGTTGAAGCCATAATGATAAAGTCTACTTTCATTTCATTCTTTGGAAAAACACTTTTGTGTTGACATTCTACAGCTGGACCCTTAAAGGGTCATCATTAAATATTAACACACACATATTAAAGTTCCTGAAAATAGGATTCTTATGCCTCCCCATTTATTCCTTAAAAGTGTGCTCTTCATTAACTTTCACAACTATCTGGTTTCTCCAAATATTTGATTTGGATGAGAGAGGAAAATATATCAGAGTTAAATGTATTTAAACTCATTGCCCAAATGTGTTTTACTAGGAGAAACTACAGTGCAATTACTTAACTTTTACTGAATAGTGGCAATGGGTAGGTACATTTAACCCCACAAGGATGAGAATAGTAGTTTAATAACCATTATGTGATTGATGGTAGGGAAGCATCTTTATTGCTTTGGTTTTTATTTTGTCTTTGTTTCACAAAGCTTTCTATTTCTGAACAGCCATGTAGCGAGATAGGTTAATCTGAACCAGCCTGCTGAAAGATTATGTCATTCCATCTCTTCCTTTTGTCAGCGGAGAACGGGATTTCCCACCCTCTGAGTTTAATGGCTTCAGGAACACAAGAGCTTAGTTATACCATCAATAGTACAGCTGGATGGCTATTGAGTAGTGAAGTTCCTCAGCCCTCCTTAAGCTTCAGAAATAAAGTGGCAACAGCAGCAAAGCAGTAGCGGAGAATTTTATTCCAAGAAGCAGTATTTTTCGCAGGTTTTCACATTTTCTTTAGATTAAAGAAAACTGTAAGTTTAGGTTGTCCATGCAATGCATTTAAGAATGAACAGTTGAAATGGACATGGCAGAGATTCAAGTGTCAGTTTTATGCCATTCGTGGTAACTCAGTGGCTAAGACACTGAGCTTATCAATCAGAAAGGTCAGCAGTTTGGCGGCTCGAATCTAGTGTTGCGTAACGGACTGAGCTCCTGTTACTTGTCACAGCTTCCGCCAACCTAGCAGTTTCGAAAGCCCCTAAAAAATGCAAGTAGAAAAAACAGGAACTACCTTTAGTGGGAAGGTTACAGCATTCCGTGCACCTTCGGCTTTTAGTCATGCCAGCCACATGACCATGGAGACATCTTCAGACAGCAGTGGCTCTTCGGCTTTGAAACGGAGACGAGCACCGCCCCCTAGAGTCGAGAACAATTAGCATATATGTGCGAGGGGAACCTTTACCTTTCACAACTAGGACAGCACTTTGTTATATCAATTTATATAGCTAGCCCTCCCCAACTTTAAGATGCTTCCCATTTAAGGCATACAACCTTGATATGAATGCATATCTAAATATTTAATCTTTCTTTCTTATATTTTTAAATCACTTCAGAACCTCTCAACCTTGTAAGGAATCTTAGAGTTTATGATCCAACCACTAGCACGTTAAATGTCCGATGGGATCATGCTGAAGGAAATCCCCGTCAGTACAAGGTGTATTATAAACCTGTGGCAGGCGGAACAGAGGAAATGGTAATTTGTTTTGTATGCATATTTTGTACCTGGGTAGTTTCTGTCCAGAAACTTGGAGGCTCCTCAGAATGATGTGACCCCGTTTAATTATGGAGAACTCACCACTGATAACAAATTCCTCCAGGATTTTAGATATGGATAAAATAAGAGAACTTTAATGAAAACGAAGGTCATCTTTTATGTTATTAGAAAAAGTAGTTTAAGAACATCATGAAATTTCCAATTACATGCCCCGTTTTAAACTTTGACAGGTAACATTGCCTGGGAATACAAACTATGCTACTCTAAGGAATCTCCAGTCCGACACCCCGTACAAAATAACCGTTGTCCCTGTTTACTCAGAAGGTGATGGAGGTCGGGCGTCTGATACGGGGAAAACACGTAAGTAGAACTGAGGATTGTTTATGGAGATTCTCAGTCATCCTGTTCATGGTTGTCCCAAAGGTGCTTTTTTTCAAGGGGCAACTGATTTTTCTTTGAAAACGTTTCTCTTCTCATCCAAGAAGCTTCTTCAGCTCTGACTGGATGGTGGAGAATTGAAGGATTATACTGCTTGCAGACAGCTGGTCATTTGCATTCTTTTAGCGAGTCATTGAGGCCCCCTGGAGGTTCATCTGTGTCACCAGGGTAGTGCAAATGGGTGTTTAGCCTTCTTGGAACTGTTGAAAGGACTGTGTTAGAGGCTAGGGGTAGAATGGGAGGGATACAACATCATCGATCTCCAATCTATAACACAATCCTTTCAACAGTTCCAAGAAGGCTCCACATCCATTTGCACTATTCAGGTGACCCCGATGACACAGGGAAAAAAACCCTAAGTGGCCGCAATAACTTGCTAAATAGAATGCAAATGACCATGCAAGAAATAGAAATCCTTCCATTCCCCACCATCCAGTCAGAGCTGAAGAAGCTTCTTGGACGAGAAGTGAAATGTCTTCAAAGAAAAACCAGAAAGTCCTGTTGCCTCTTGAAAAAAGTAGCTTCAAAGGAATTTGGTGAATTCCACAATTCATCAAATTAAAATAGAATTAGGTAGCTTGCTGATTGTAAATGGCTTAAGCTTACTGTACTTCATTTTGCTATAGTACAAATCATTGACAATTTAGTAAGGTGACTCAAATTAATAAGGTATTTTTGTAGATATTAGCCCATATAGTCCCTATATAATCCTAATCTGAAAGTGGCTTGCTTATTTTTGGCTTAGCTCCATGGGAAAACACATTTAAAACCAGTTTGTTAGTTAATGAATCCAGGTTGTTTTAATGATGGACTCTTTGTAAGACTGAGCTCAGAACTATGATTTATGGTTACTTTATATAAAAAAAATCTGTTTATACTCTGCCCAAAAATCTAGGCATGGTAGAAAAAATACAGGGGAGCTGAACTGAAATTGGCAAAAAAAGTCATAATCTGCTTGTTTGCAAGGGTGTTTTTGGCTTATTTAATAAAACAGTTAAAGCAAATCCAGATGCAGGTGTTGGCTTTAGAGTATGCTAGCGCAAGCAGAAACATAGTTCTCTCTTCCAGAACTGATCCTCTTCAGTACTACCAAAATTATTACAATGGAACCTACTTTTAATAGACTGGTAGGGATGGAAGTGGGGAAGATTATTGATTATTCCCCAATGTCCAATAAATTGAAGTCATCATGGTGACACAAGTGACATTATTTAGGGAATGATATCCTTGTGCAAATGATGCTTATTGCAAAATTTTCTCGACTTACATAGTATCTTCAGGCAAATGACATAGACATTGTTTACATAAATAACATTATTACACAAATAACATAAAGTGTAACTGATGTAGCAATAGCACTTAGAGTTACATATCGCTTCACAGTGCTTTACAGCCATCTCTAAGTGGTTTACAGAATCGGCATATTGCCCCCAACAATCTGGGTCCTCATTTTATCCACCTTGGAAGGATGGAAGGATGAGTCAACCCTGAGCTTCCAACTTCCAAATTGCAGGCAGCCGGTAGGCAGCAGAAGTAGCCTGCAGTACTGCACTCTAACTACTGCGCCACCATGGCTCATACATATGATAGTTAAGTCTTGTGATTTTACTTTGTTCAGAGTCTACAAATAGGGGGATTTCTTTAAAAATGCAAAATTGTTTTATATGATTCAGTGGTAAGGGGGACACCAAGAAACGTCCAAGTTTACAACCCAACAACAAACAGCCTTAACGTCCAGTGGGAGCCCGCACCAGGTCCAGTGCAGCAATACAAAGTTGTCTATAATCCATTAGCTGCCACAAAGCCACCAGAATCTGTAAGTAATTTAATTCAGTTATCTCCAAAGCAATCTCTGGTTGATGAAAAAGAAATAATGCATCCTATTCTACTGTAAATGCATGAATATTCTGAATATTCTTCTTAGAGACAGCTTCATAACTTATATCAGTTTGTGGTTAGAACCTGTTCAGCATAATAGTTAATTTTTTGGACTAAGGAGTAAGAACATTGAGTTAAGCTCACCCTCAATCATGGAAGCCCACTTCGTGTCCTCCAATATTGGATTTTTCTGAGTTTTCAGTCCTTTAATTCATTGATTCATAGTCAAAGTTAAAAAATTATCTCGGTGCATTGGGAGGAGGGGAAAGCAGTGTATAGGAAAAAGATAATAACAAAAATTTAACACCCAAGTACATCAGCAGTCGGACAGATATAAAAAAGTCATATCAAACATTTTGACATTTCACAATTTGGTAGGGTGTATGCAGACGTATAATCTGCATAAGTATTCCAAGAGAGTGTTGAGATACCGTATTTCCCAAAATTACGACATGTCCTGATAATATGGCCATGCCACATTTTTCTGGTGGGCAAAAATATATCTGGGTACTTGAGAGACCGCCTGCTGCCAATTACCTCCCAAAGACCCATTAGATCACACAGGGTTGGCCTTCTCCGGGTTCCGTCTACCAGCCAATGCCACCTGGCTACTACCCGGGGGAGGGCCTTCTCTGTGGCAGCTCCGGCCCTCTGGAACGAACTCCCTGCAGGGATTCGGACCCTCACCTCTCTCCAGGCCTTCCGAAAAGCCGTCAAAACCTGGCTTTGCCGGCAGGCCTGGGGTTTATGAGTTCCCTTCCCCTCTCGACTTGTATGGTTGTGTGATTCTTGGTTATTTTAATTACTTGTATTCTGTTCTATGTTCCCCTTTTCCCCTTTTGAGTTGTTCGCCGCCCTGAGTCCCTCCCGGAGAAGGGCGGCATACAAATAATAAAATTCAATTCAATTCAATTCAATAAGCCCTCCCCTGCAAATAAGCCCCCTGGACAACCCCCACCTCCGGCCAGGCAGAGCGCTGCTCACCAACCTAGCAGTATCCCAAAGGTCCCAAGCTGCGGGAACCAGGGGGGCGGGGGAGGCAAAGGTGATCATGTTGCTTAGTGCCTTCGGGATACTGCTAGGTTGGTGAGCGGCTCTGTGCCTAGCTGAAGAGGGGGGTTGCCACTCTGGGCGTATGCTCTATGTTTGTACGCTCTGCCAGCAGGTGGCCACAACCATAGAACGTACACCCAGAGCGGCCACTGCTGGAAGACTCGGTTTGGAAGCTGCAGAAAAAGCCATGAGGTGGCAGCAGAGATCCCCTGGCTCTGCGGAGAGAACTGGACCAGGGCATTGTGAGGCTGGGAGGCATGAGAGGGAGAGCAGAACAGCCGCTCATGCAACCCCCCTCTCCAGTTGTGCAGAGCACCATTTACTGCCATTTTGAAGGCGCCAAGCTGCGGGAGCCAGGTAGCGGCGAACAGGCACTCACGTTGCTTGGCAATACCCCTAGGTCAGTGAATGGCGCTGTGCCCGGCTGGAAAGAGGATTTGTCAAGTGGCTGCTCATGAGTGTGGTCGCTTTATGGCTGTTGTGTTGTGCTGCTGTGACAGCGCAACACCGCCATTTGCCCATGAGGCTGTGCCCGGCTCTTTGGGAGCCCGCTTGCAAGAGAGCAGCCGCCCGCCAATCTCAAAACAATAAAACTTCCCCTCATAATAAGGCCCAAGCCATATTTTGTGTGTAAAAAAAAAACCACCCTGTCTTATTTTAGGAGAAACATGGTAGTTTCTCAGTTTACATCCCTGAAGACTCAGTACTTAAGCAGTCTATTGGGCTGGTGAAGGATATTCAACAGCTCACCATCAGTTACAGACAACATTTCAGTATTGCTTTCTTTCTAGGTTATTGTACCAAGCAACACACGCAATGTTTTATTGGAACGTCTGGCTCCTGATACTCCATATTCAGTAAATGTCATTGCTTTGTATGCTGATGGAGAAGGGGATCCAAGTACAGAACAGGGAAGAACATGTAAGCAGAAAATCATGCATGTTATTGCTAAACTCTGTTTGACTAGTGTGAATTACTCCTTCCTACCTTGCTCTCTAAATAAGTTTTGGTTCTTATATTCTGCACTGGGCCTTACATGAATGTGGTTTATCTTGTTTCAATTATTAGAGGTACTGAATGAACACATATTAGGGAAGCCTTGCATAGAAAACTTTTCTGTGTTTAGTTCAATATTATGTCTCTGAATAGAGGCTTAAAGTATACTCTTTGAATACATAAAATGTTCCATTTTAAAGTATCCAGAGGAATTAAAGCAAATTTTTATATTAAGGACATCCAGAATTCGGTAAATGTTCATATATTGTGGATTATCAGACACACAGAAATGCAGTTCATTGCAACCGAAAGTGACAATCTTAGATTGTCAATAGCAACATGTTCAGAATGACTTTTGGCCATTGGTACATATTTAGAAAGTGTTTGCTTTGGCTGAAAATGTGGACCTTATAAATGTTAGGATTTTGTATTAGATAAGGTCAAGAGAAAGGCCCCTTCATCCTCAAGGAGGGCTTTGAAAGGAGGAAATGTGTCTATTTAGGACTTCTGATTTTGAAATTCACAAGGATGACCTACTCCAAATCTTGGCCAGTAGATGATTGGGATGTGTAGATGTTGGAGGAATGAAGGTCTACATTATAGGACAAGAGAGGAAGAAGGAAAGGAGACAGGATGAGCTGTGGTGCTGGGTGGAGGCCATTTGGCTAGAACCATATATAATATGGTATAATTTGGTTGGATTAAGGACACTATAATAAAAGAATAGGTAGAGTAGGATTAAAATTGGAGGAATTGTGGACCAAGATGGTAAATCACAATGATGGAGGAAGGATGATTTGGAGGAAAGAAAATTATGGAAATGCAATGAGAAAAATTATGGAAATGCAATGAGAAAGTTGATTTAATCATCCAATGAGGTGAAAGTGCAACATCAGAAGGTACAATTCTGTGTTTGGTCCTTTCAGAAGTAGACACACATTACTGGCTCTATCACTTTTTAAATTTTGATTAGTGGGAAATAAATAATGTCTAAAATTTCGATGAAGCTTATTTTATGAACATCCCACTATCTGTTGAGTTGACCATTCCAGAATAGACATTGTTCCTTGTAAAAGTTAAATAAGCATTGAATAAATTTATAATCCTCAGTTGATCAGTTTTAATTTTTGTTTTACTAAATGAAATTATTATAGTTGAATTATTTCAGTGATAGTTTCTGAAGTCATGAATAGTTATATATTATACATTCACCAGGATTATGAAACCAGATTAACCCAAAGTTATTCTAGAAGGATATAGCAAATCAAAAACGTTCACAATTTCAAACTTAGAAGGGGTCATCAGATTGGATTGTATAAATAGATTTTATTAATTTAACCACATTGGAAAATTCTATGATTTATTTACTTATTTAACAGCTGCTTTTATTTAGCAGGTTAAATCAGAAAAGTTAAGAAAAGTAATTTTAGTTGTCCATACTCATAATTTTACAGTATGCATACTACATTGATTCAAGACCAAGTTGTCATCAAAAGCAGTACATTTTTCCATGGAGCATCACTTGAAAATTATTAAGTTAGGATCGGCCAATGGAATTGATTGACGCACAAGTCAATTTGTTAATGTTAAGGTTATGCAAAATATTCTGTGTACAGAACTTCTGGTTTCTAATGGGCTATTGCCAAAAAAAACATGCATATTGTATGTGTCTGCTGCATGCGTGGAATGAAGCAGCTGTTTTTTTCCCAACTAAGGTAAAAGCTAGGAAGGCTAAGAGATTGAGAAGCAAGAGAAGAAATATGTGGGCGATTGGTGGGCAAATGAGAGATGCAGTGCCTGGAGCTGCAAAGTGGAGGATGGGAGACGTACCCCATCTGGATTTTCTTTTATCCAAATTCCAGAACAACCAGAATGTTCCAAGTTTCAGTTCTTCCAAACGGTGGCTGATCCAAAATAGTTTTGCACAATCCCTGGAATGCAATTATTTGTTCAGGATTCAAACGACATAATTTCCTCCATTTTGTCCATGGCCCTGTAAAATATTTGCAGGGTCCATGCATTGTGAAGATTACTACACTGAATTTATTTTATATTTAATGTTTATTTGTCTTAGTGCCTCGTAGTGGACCCAGGAATATAAGAGTATTTGACCCAACCACAAACAGTCTTTCCGTTCAGTGGGATCACGCAGATGGACCTGTGCAGCAATATAGAATTATATATAGTCCTGTTTCTGGGGACCCCATAGATGAATATGTAAGTTCATATTTTTTTAAATATATATAATAGTTGATTTATTATTAATTTGCTGCTGCAAAGTAATGATTGCATTAACTATTAATTCCAATGCCTTTATTGTGTAGAAGTTGTTGAATGAAAAATGAGATGAAAAATACTGTTTTCTCATTCCAAGTTTAAAAGGTGGTCATGTCCTGTATATCCAAGACAAAGCTACTGAATTACATGTAGACAATACTTTCTTGGAAGAAATCCATCTTAACCATTTCTTCAGTCTTCATGTTCCTCAGTGAAGCTAATTTTACAGATCTTGGCATTTCAAACTGCTTACTGGAAAGGGCAAAACTATTTCATCCTCTGAAATAAAACTATTAGAAAACTATTAGAAATAGATCTTGTCCTATTGCAATCCTTAGGCTAGATTCCATCAGATTTAGATTAGTTATGGTATGCTTGTTCCACTGATTTAACTGCATTTAAAAAGTCCACCTGCAACCTATTATAACTCACATAGTAATCTTCACCTAAATCTTGGAGATGTTCTGGTTGCTTGCACCTACTTCTCAAAAATACTTGCCAACTAAACTGCAAGGACTTGTCCAGGCATTGACTGAGAACCAGACATTGAACGAAAGGGGGGAAAAAAACCTAACTCAAGAGCAGAAAGTATAGGGAGGTATTACTTTGGTAATCTGTACAAAGTTGATCAAGAATGAGAAGATACGTATTTGTAGAAGCAAATTCTATCCACCTCAATGTAAGGATAATTTCAGTTGATTGCCATTCACTCCTAATGACCGTCATATATCCGTGTTTTATAAACATGAGCAGCAGGAATAAATTTTGGCTCTTAAGTTTTGTTTTGGGCATTCTTCCAAATTTTTTTGATAGTTTATAACTTCCTACTCCAAATTTAGCAGCAAAACTTTCACAATATAGTTTAGCCAGCTTATTTCCCATAGAGAGGTTAAAGGCATACGTTCTGTTGACTACTGTACAATATATATATACACACATACATACGTACATATACATATATACATATATACATATATACATATATACATATATACATATATACATATATACATATATACATATATACATATATACATATATACATATATACATATATACATATATACATATATACATATATACATATATACATATATACATATATACATATATACATATATACATATATACATATATACATATATACATATATACATATATACATATATACATGTATACATACATACATGTATACATACATACATACATATATATATATATATATATACACACACACACACACACACACACACACACACATACATACATAAACACACACACTCAGGCATAGTTAGTTATGATTATTGCTTATTTCTGAATGAACCTATATTTTTTGTTATGTCTGAGTACTGTACTTGAAGAAAATATATGCTGGCATGGTGTAAAAAGTAAAAATATTAATGGCCAATATGTGGGCAATTAAAGGATATGAATGCTTGTTGTATTGTATTGTATTGTATTGTATTGTATTGTTTGTTTTATTATTGATTTTATTAAATACGTTATATAACTGTGATCTACTTACAGTGCACAGTGATTAAGACAGTATGCAATCCAAATAATATAAAAACAAATAAATTACTGAACTAAATTTTAGTCTTCATGTTTGAACCTGTATCTAGTTCCATTTTTGGATGGTTTTTACCATTATACTGTTAAACTATGCAATTTAATGCAAATGCTGACAGGCATAACTCCTCAACATGTGGTTAATGTGGTCGGTGGACCAAAATAAAACTTGCTTTGGTCCAGTCTGTTTACATACTACAACTTATATGATTGGTAAATTATTAATAATTCCTAATCTAATAATTGTACAATATTTACCTGACTGTAATTTGTTTTAGACAACAGTACCTGGCAGAATAAACACTGTATTGCTACAGCCTTTGCAGTCAGATACACCTTATAAAATTACAGTTGTAGCAATTTATGATGATGGAGATGGTGGACAAGTGACAGGAAATGGAAAAACAGGTATATTTAATATAACTGCTCTTTTTGATTTTATATAACAAAGTTTAGCCGACACTGAAGGAGACCTTAAAGTCTGTAAAAGAAAAAAATATACAGAATTACTGTCTTTCAAATTACTCCTCCAAACCAGTTAAAGTAGCTTTGTACGAGGAAAATTTGCCATTTGTCAACCAAAGGATCCAAAACTATAAATTAATTTTATTTATTTTAGTATGGAAGTTTTAGCCTTTCACAATTTTGAAAAAAGTAAAAAAAAAATAGACTTGGCATTAGACTTTATCAAATGCCTTTTTTCCTAACTTAATACTTTTAATTTTTTTTTTTTTTTAGTTGGGCTGATTTCTCCTCAGAATATTCATATATCCGATGAATGGTATACTCGATTCAGAGTGTCCTGGGATCCTGTCACATCTCCTATCTTAGGATACAAAATTGTGTATAAAGTTGCAGGTAAGATTACGAACGCTGGGCTGTCAATATGCGAATACGGCTTTGAGGCTAAATATTATCAGCAACTTTCAATAAAAGAGAGATTCGGACCCTCACCACCCTCCAGTCCTTCCGCGCCGCTTTAAAGATCTGGCTGTCCCGGCTGGCCTGGGGTTAATGATTCTAACCCCACTCGAATTGTGTGACTGTTGTGTTTTTAATATGTTGTATTGCTTTTATGTTGGAAATTGTTTGTCCTCCCCCCCCCTTTTTTGAACTGTGAGCCGCCCTGAGTCCCCCCAGGGAAAGGGCGGCATACAAATAAAGGGAAATGAAATCAATAATTGTTATCTAAGCAGGCTTTGCTGTAGTTTTACAAGAGAGGCCTCTACTTAACATTCCCAGAGAATTGTTGTCAGCAACATAGGAATTCTCAGTTGGAGGATTGTCTGGCTCATTATAAAGCAGCTTTTTATGTTAATGCATAGGACTGCACATTAATATTCTTTTTCGTATTTCTTCTTCTTCTAAGGTTCCGATGAGCCCTTGGAGGTGTTTGTTGGAGAGGTGACTTCATATACTTTACACAACTTATTGCCAAGTACCACTTACGATGTCAAAGTATATGCTCAGTACGAATCTGGACTTAGTGAACCTTTGGTTGATCAAGGAACCACATGTAAGACCCTCCCTCAATATAAGACCCTCTCACAATATATTAATGCTGACATGAGAATACTAATGATTGCAGCAAGGAAGCTTGATCTCTTAGAATTTGCCTGCTCGGTAGAAAAGATGAATTTCCTGAAGAAATAACCTATTCTCTTGAGCTTTGGGGGAACGTGCCATTGTCCAAGAAATGTTCGGTCCCTAAATCATTGTGGATCATTTTAGCATCATGCTGTTATCTCTGCGTTTAACTCAATGAAACCTGTCAATTTTCCTAAAACAGCTGTTTCCTTTATATAAATACATGATAGCAGTATCATGCTACAGCTCAATTTTGGATGAATATTGAATGTCAAGTTTAGTGTCGATGCCGTATAATAAGTGGAAGATCTATAAAGCATTCTGATTTGATGGTTAATGCTGGAATTTCCATGTATTGGGATTTCAAGCAGTTTCCCCCCCCCCAGTCTCACTGTCCATTTTTGAATCCGCTGCTATTCCTGCATTGCCTGATTTCACTATAGGTGTAGTTCTCCACCTAGAGCTCTGTTTTGCATATTTGTATGTGACTGAATATGAATAAACTTAAAAATTATGATCAGGTGAAATCAATCTACAATAGTCTGAATAAAACTTTGTCCACTTTCTGTGGTATTATAAAATATTCCTAATCAGTGCTGAATAGGATTACCAGATATCTGAAAAGGCAAAGGAAGACAATTGTAAAGGAAGAGAAATAGGGAGGGGGGGGGAGGTAGGAGGATGCAGTAACATGACAAAAATTACAGTAAAACATTGTTTAAAAAAGTACTTAGATCTATCTGTATATGAAACTACTGAAGACTGGTTTGTGGGGGGGTTCCTTGGTGCTCTGTGAACTTGATTGTTTCCTTGCAGGCATTTCACTACCTAACCAAATAGATTACATCATCTCTGCAACACTAGTACTGATGATGTTACCTAGTTTGGGCAATGAAACGTCTGCAAGAAAACAACCAAGCTAAGAGAGCACCAAGGACCCTTCATTTCAACCCCGAGCTACAAATATTCTCCTTTATTGAGATTGTTTTCTTAATGGTAGAAATGTGCTAGAGCCAGTTACGAGAGAAAAGCCTTCAGTGTGTAACTGATTAAGGTCTTGTCAGTTTCAGGGGGCAGCCAAGCCACTGATTGGAGTTCTACCTAATCATCTAATTAGGGTCACGAAGGAGAGCTTGTTATCTTGTGATTAGCATTTATTAGGGAAGCATTGAGCTGCACAAAAGCTGCTCAGGAAGAGGTAGCTTGTCGAAAATCCAGATAATATTTAATTGTAAGGTTAGGCCTGCCAGACGGAGTACATGTGGACAAAGAGGAGGATATTGTATGTTTGATTTTTGCCAGATATCTGGTAACCTTAGTGCTGAAAGACATAACATAAATTGTCGTAATTGTAGAGTTTTATTTAGTTTACACCCAAAGAGTTAATGGGTCTTTTTTCCCTTTTATTTTCCATAGTGTACTTGAATGTTACAGATCTAACAAGTTATAACGTGGGATGGGACACTTTCTGTATCAAATGGTCTGCGCATCGGTCAGCCACTTCTTACAGACTGAAGCTAAATCCAGCTGATGGTAATTATAGTTTTAGATGAAATATTGGTTATACATTATTACTAGCAATAGCAATGGCAGTTAGACTTATATACCGCTTCATAGGGCTTTCAGCCCTCTCTAAGCGGTTTACAGAGTCAGCATATTGCCCCCAACAACAATCCGGGTCCTCATTTTACCCACCTCGGAAGGATGGAAGGCTGAGTCAACCTTGAGCCGCTGAGATTTGAACTGCCTAACTGCAGCTTAGCAGTCAGCTGAAGTGGCTGCAATACTGCACTCTAACCACTGCGCCACCTCGGCTCAAATATCTTTTGATCCTTTTCAATTATTTAGCACATTTGAATTACATTTGTTCATCACCCAAATCTCCATGGATTGGAGATGCTATAAATAATGTCAATAAATAAGTATGAGGCATTGTTGTTTTCAGCAAAAGAGGCATTGTTTCAAATGCAGGACAGCTGTTTCTTCTTTCATATCCTTGCTGTCTTTCTAAATCTGTCACCATTATTCAAAATGTGCATATGATCATCAAATGCCCAATAAGGTATCAGTTTATTATAAATGTAATTTACCTTATTTGAACAAGCTTTGCCCCAAATGGCCCTTCATTTATAATTTTCTGTACTATTACAATTCAGTAATTTATCAATACAGATGTCTTCTTGTTGCAAATAATGCTTCCTATTTATTGCATAATATAAATAAATCATTTTGAAATGTTGCACAAACAGAATATGTTACAAGGCCAAAAAGTACTTTTATTTCCTGTTTTACTTTGAAGAAAGGAGGTATATATGAGCATTAAGGAACTCGGAAACAGATGAAAATAAGTATTAAATTTAACTCTCCTGCGTCATAATTAAGAATATTGCTTACTAAGCCATTCTCTCCTGCGTCATAATTAAGAATATTGCTTACTAGGCCATTCTTTTTTTCTGTGCTGTTGTGAAGGTCAGCTATTTCATACCTTGTCTTTCTCACATTCTGGCAATTCACCAGCCTACAGGCAGAATCGCCATGGTTTAGAAGATTAAAAACAAAAATGAAAGAACAACCTTCCCCCCGTGTAGAGCTGATAGCGCAGTTTCACTTCCTCATGACATGTATTATGTCATGAAGAGCCATGGTGGCACAGTGGTTAGAATGCAGCATTGCAGGCTGATTCTGCTGACTTTGACTTTCAGCAGTTCGATTCCCACTGGCTCAAGGTTGACTCAGCCTTCCGTTCATCTGAGGTGGGTAAAATGAGGACCCAGATTGTTAGGGGAAATATGCTGACTCTGTAAACTTCTTATAAGAGGCTGTAAAGCACTGGGAAGCAAGTCTTAAGTGCTATTGATAGTACACTGCGTACTGCTTACAAACAGTTATGTGTATGTAAGGTCCTACAAATTAAGCATTATCCTTCTCGCTTGCTTACAGGATCTAGAGGTCAAGAAATAACAGTGCGTGGATCAGAAACCAGTCACTGTTTTAAGGGGCTTTCACCTGATACTGAATACAATGCTACTGTCCTGGTTCAGACTCCAAATCTTGAAGGTCCTCCAGTCTCTACAAAAGAACGCACATGTAAGTCCAAGATGACAGGAACCGCAATAACAAAACCAAAACAACTTTAGAAACTCCGGGAAGGATATAACGAAAGCTGTTTTCTCTGAATATACCAGTAAAGTGGTAAACGACCCAGCTTTCCTTCATTCATTAATTGAAAATAATATATGCATTTTTTTTGTGACTTGCCATACTGCCAGGATTTCAGAAAACAGCTGGATTCCAAACTTCACATTCTGCTTACCAGACAAAAATAGCTTTGTTCATGCGGCTAAATCATACCTGGAAATTTTGGGGCTTTGTATGATAAGTGGACCAACCATCACGCCTAACACAGTATTGCACTTAAATGAAGCAATTATGGAATATTTAGCAAACTGTGGCTTACAAAAAAGCTTACAATACTTGTAGTACTGCAGATGACATTTGCTTCATAATTATTCAGTGTGAATTTCTTGTCAGTAATGCCTGAGAAGAGATAACAATCCTTGCTACCTATGTCTATTGTGTTAGGAGTTTGATATTTTTCAACCTCTTCCAATTCCTTACCATTTTGGCAGGGCAAAATGGTTAAGTTTTATAGATATTATTTTTAAGTCAATATTTCAAACACAGCATTGTGAACGTACAATCCACTCACAAATCATGAGCAAGGAGGATGGGTTATGAGGAACATCAAAGATGATCAAGGGGTGGGTTTCAACCAGTTCGCGGCGGTCCCTGCAAACCGGTTGGTCGGCGAACCCGGAAGTAAGTAACTTCCGGGAATGGCGAAGGGCCCACCCGCCCGCCCGCCCGCGCTCCTTACCCGGTTTTGACAAGTTCTGTGCTTCCACGCATGCACAGGATGCATACAGCGCCTGCGCAATCTTCCAGGAGCAGCTGGAGCATCGCACAGACGCTAGTACGCATGCGTGCACCGCGCGCATGCACGAGGACGCCGCCGGCCCTGTTCCAACCGAACCGGTTGGAACGGGGCGAGAAACCCATCCCTGAGATGATCCCTCCTGTTTTATCTTTCGCCCATCCCCTATCCTGTCCTTGAGGGTAACAGATATGGAGAAGGGCCAGAGGATGGAGCAGAAGAGACCATTCGGCAATGTAGATGCTTCATCCTCAACTAGTGTTCTAGAAGACGATGAACTAGATGATTACTAGTTCTAGTAATGAGGTGGCCATGGTGATAGGACTTCAAAGTCCCTGAAACATGTTTGAGCTATAATTTAGAAGACAGAAGAATCCAAACTTTTGCTGGAACATGTTGATAAATTTCTAAGAACTGATCTGCCAAGGATGCAGCTTCTATAGTTTTGTTTATTTCCCAGCTTTAAAAAAAATGCAAAATATTTTAATTGATTTCCTTTAGTAATCAAGCCAACTGAACCTCCAACCAAACCTCCAACGCCAGCTCCACCTCCAACAATCCCACCTGCACGGGAAGGTAAGTGTTTGCTTTTTTATGTCTATAAGGTCTAAAAACTGGCAGGGGGGGGATTAAGAGTTCTGAAATTTATCTTGATTCAAAGAACTAGAATTAACAGTAATGATAGCCTTTAAACAATGAAGTAAGTTCTGCTCAAAAAGGCATTTATTCATTCCCCTATTTTCTGTGTATTTATGCATTCAAGCTAGTATTTTATATTTTGTTTTGTAAACAAATTTGGGGTACATGGCTTTTATATAAATCCAAGCAGAGAAAGTTTTTCAGACAGCTTTTGCAGAGCAAGACAGAATAATAGTTAGAAGGGACCTTAGAGGACATCTGATCCAACCCTCTGATCAAGCAGGAGACCCTATACCATTTTAGCCAAATGGCTGTCACATTGAAAAATTCTAGTTACTACATCCTATTTTTTTTATTGTGTTGCAACTTCTAAATCATTTCTGAATCCAATGTATCTTTTAGTATGCAAGGGAGCCAAAGCTGATATAGTCTTCCTGACTGATGCTTCTTGGAGTATTGGAGATGAAAATTTCAACAAAGTAGTGAAATTTGTTTTCAACACAATCGGAGCATTCGACCTAGTAAATCCAGCTGGAATTCAGGTTAGTTCTTAAATATCAAGCAGGATAAATTGCTTTTTTTCCCATGATATCTTTCAAGTAAATACTTTACAGTTATAATATGGCAGTTTGACTTTTAAAGATCCAATCACCTGTGACGAATGTGAAAAAGTTAAGAGCCTTTTCATATTTTTCCTTACTTTTTCTTCTTTGCCTTTTAAATAGTCCCATTACAACAATTCTCTAAAGAACAGACTAGTTAGAAAAAGAAGTCAGGCACATTTTTAAAAAACCCATAATTATTACTAACAAAAAATGATGTGTTTGTATACATGTAAGATTTACATATGTCTAAAATATACAGGATTATAGAATATGAGCTGTTGAACCATATTTTCTCCAACAATATAACATTTTTTTTGGGGGGGGGTCCCCACATTTCAGGTTTCCTTTGTGCAATACAGTGATGATCCAAAATCCGAGTTTAATTTGAACACCTATGATGATAAAGCCCAGGCCCTGGGAGCTCTTCAGTATATTCAATACAGAGGAGGGAACACGAAAACAGGTAATTTTGTACAACTTCTGAATATTAGTTTCAAGGGATAAGGTTTTCTCATATTATTACTGCATGGGTTTTAACTTAGAATGCATTCCAGTGTTAGTTCCCCCTCTCCTTCCAAAGTAGTGGTTTTAGGTGGATGATCTAAATGAAACTCTCTCAATTCACAGGAAAGGCACTTGCATTTATCAAAGAAAAGGTTCTTACATGGGAAAGAGGCATGAGGAAAGGCGTTCCCAAAGTCCTTGTTGTCGTAACAGACGGTCGGTCGCAAGATGAAGTGATGAAAGCTGCAGCTGTCATACAGCAATCTGGTGAGCCACATTTAGGCGGCGGGTTTTAATGGGAGCATAATTCTGTAGTCTTATTAAAATATCAGACTCTTTATCATGATTGACTGGAGTATGTACAGTTCAGACTGTGAGTGCTTCATAGCCACTTGTGCCTGAATTGGTGCATTGTTTAGAAAGCTTGAAATACAGGTAAATCCTCGGCTTATGACTATAATGGAGCTTGCCTTTTCTGGTTGTAAGACATGATGGTCATAACATAGGGCATCAGGTGACCAACCCAATTTTACTATTTTTTTTTCTGTTCAAAAGTTTTATTTCTTTTAAAACAAACCTTTCGTCATTCTCAATCAGTAAGACATCGAAGTACAATTTTTCGTATGTCAAAATAATTCTAGTTTACCACCAAATTCTTGTCTAGCCTAATGCATACCCCTCCCTCCCCCCTCCCCCCCAACCCCCCTCCTCCTTCCCCCCCCCCCGACTTCCCAGAACCCGTACACGGTATGGATTTTTAACAAACACAGTCTAAAATCTATTGAAAAAAAGAAATAAAGAAATTAATGACATTCTACATTGACCTTAGCTTCTCCTTGCTGAACTAACTTTAAACAATTTAAATCATTTCTGATCTTAAGCGTAGGCTAACTGGAATTTCTTGGTCCCGTATTTATTTTGTATATAGTCAATCCATTTTTTCCAGTCTCGTTTATATCTCTCATTTGAGTGATCTTTAAGATATGCCGATATTTTAGCTATCTTGGCTAGGTTTGTAACTTTCAATGTCCATTCTTGAGTTGTAGGCAAGTCTTCCTTCTTCCAGTATTGCGCCACCAACAGTCTTCCAATTTTACTATTTTTATTTGAGGTGGTCATTAAGTCAATGCATGGTGATTAAGAAACTCATTGTTCATTATGGGATCTTTTTGCTGCAAACCTGAAATAAATGTGGTTTTTTTTGGCAAAAATGTAAATTCTGGTCACATGACTGCAGGGCACTACAAATGGCCATAAAAATGAGGGAGGTGATAGTGGCTATAAGGACCTGAGAATGGGGTTGTAAGTTCCTTTTGGAAGTCCATCATAACTGAACAGTCACCAAGCAACCGATCGTAAATGGAGGACTACCTGTACTGCCTATCTCTGTATATATTTCCACCATTTACCCTGCCTTTTATTACTTTGTAAATTCCTCAAGGCAGTGAACATATCTAATACTCTTTCCTCTTCCTATTTACCACAACAACAACCTTGGGAGGTGGGTTGAGCCAAGAGAGAGTGTGTGATAGGCCCAAACCCACCCAACTGGCTTTTGTGCCAAAGGTGGGACTAGAACTCATAATCTTCTGGTTTCTACATCAGAAACTCCATCACTACACCAGTCTGGCTCTCTGTATTGGTAATGCAGCTTTGATTTCCTCCCTAAGATTTCCCTGAGAGCTGTAATCTCCATGTACCTGGGTAGTACTTGTGGTAGTGTTGCCTTAATAGGATGGGCCACTGAGCATTTTTTTTCCCTAGAAGAACTTGGAGAAACTTCCCAGGTCCATATTGTTTCAACTGTTGCTATTTGTCTTTGCAGGTTTCAGTGTATTTGTTATTGGCGTAGCTGATGTTGATTACCATGAACTAGCCAAAATTGCAAGTCAGCCAAGCGAACGTCATGTCTTTATCGTTGACGACTTTGATGCTTTTGAGAAGATTGAAGATAACCTTATCACATTTGTTTGCGAGACAGCTACCTCAAGTGAGTAAAATGCTCTGTTTTTTTCAGGATAGGTTAACACATCTAATCCAATGTAAAAGACAATGAAATCTAGCAATTTGTTAAGGAAAATATATTTTTCCTTGCTGTTATATAATCAGAAAGGAAGAGTCAGTAATGGAATATGTCCTTTCCATACAGGAATTTCCAAGTATAGCCTTTGCATATTTCAAATTGAGTTTGGAACAATGCTAATAGAAAACCTTGGAAAATCACTAATGATCCTTAGTGAACATTTGGAGGTTGATGGACTAAAGTTCTGACTCTTTAGAAGGCAGCTTGCTTTTTTTCCTAAAATGAGCATTAACATGAGCACATAGCCCTTAGCCCACATTAACACTCCATCCTGTCCTTATCTTGGAGCTCTTAGCTGAGATGGAATGGCTTGTCCAATGACATCTTTTGAGTTAAAACAGAGAGCAGAACATTGAGCTGAACCAGGGAAGTTCTGTCTCTTTCTCAGACATTTTTTTTCTGAATTTCTGCATTGCTTGTCTCTGGAGGAGAAACTTAGTCATAATCTGTATTGAGGAATCTGTCAGAATAGATAAATACATACATAGATCATTGCAGAGGGTGATGAAAATGGAAATAGAAATAGATTGATGTGTGACCCTGGTAGAAAGAAATTGTTGATATACAAATCTGACTTCTCTTTGAAAACTTCCTAGTAGTACTTCCTTATCTTAGTGCCCTGAAAACAGTCTTGGCTACAAAACTCATGTTGTAGAGTTACCATATTGAAGGCTTACCAGGTGCTAAGACTAATAGGCTATATTGAAGCAGGATTCTGATGAGGCCTCAAAACCACGGCTGTGTTTGTACACCTAACTGCAGTCTACACACAAATTGTGCCATATTTTTTCTTGCAAAAATCTCTGTTGACTAATTACTAACATGCTGAGTGATGGGTCCTTCCAGATAATAATGGGGGACAATATAAGTAAGTTAAGAAGATTAAATAACGCCCTCCCACAAGGCTCAGTAATGGCAGCTCCACTATTCAACTTACACATATCATATATGCCAGCAACAAAGGGATGCAGATTCGCATATGAATCATTTGGCCATAGCAGTACAAAGGAAAAACACATGGAGATGGCAGACAGCCTTATGCCCCAAAGATCTCAAAATCTTGGAAAACTCTTCACTGACTGGAGGCTCACTCCTAGCACCAGCAAAAAAGTAAACTACGTGCTTCCACCTTAACAACAAACTAGCATATGAAGTCCCAAAGGTCTATTTAAGCAATACCTTACTTCCCTATGATTCCCATCCAAAGTATCTTGGAGTAACATTGGGCAAGACTCTCTCCTACACCTAGAGAATTCGGCAGCAAAAATCAAACCCAGGAACAACATATTCCAGAAATTATGTGGAATCAAATGCAGAACTTTAGCTGTCACCCTCAGGTCATCAGCGCTAAGGTTGGTCAACTCCACAACAGAGTGCTATTCCCCCGTATGGCTTAACAGCTGCCAGACTAGTAAATTAGATGACAGAGTCAATGACACCAAGAGGATTATAAGCGGATGTACTAAAATCACTCCAACTTCCTGTCTTCCTGTCCTGAGCCATATAGCACCGCCAGCTTTACAAAGGCAAAATGTACTAGAGAGACAAATACATAAAAATCAGTGCATGCTGACTTTCCTCATTTATCAGCTGGAAGACTCAAATCCAGGAAAGCCCCACTTGCACTTGCACATCTCCCCAACAACCTGTCACATCAATTCCCAACGGAAAGGCAAATCGGTCACTGAATGCCCAAAGAAGACATACAAATAACCCCACAAAACAGGTCCCAGGCTTTGAACTTCCATGCTAGCAATGGATAATCCTGAATAGGATTTGCATCTCACATGGTGTCTGCTGGGACTCTGTATAAATGGGGCATAGTATCCTTTCCTCGGTGTGACTGCAGGGTCAAACTGTGGATCACATTGTGGCTGGCTGTAAGCTGAGGGTATATATTGGTCCAGTATCTGTCCCGACAGGCCTGGGGCTAAAGATTTCAACCCTACCCGAATAGTATGACTGTTGCGTTTTTTTAATGATGTATTGTCTTTATGTGTGTATCTTGTTTATTTTTTCCCTCTCCCTGGATTGTGAGCCACCCTGAGTCCCCTCAGGGAAAAGGGCAGCATATAAATAAAGTTAAATCCTAAATCCTAAAATCTGATTTCTTTAAAAAAAATTATAAACAGTGCTGCACTTCAATGATAGGATCAGTAATACGCAACCTTTCTTGCACCCAGTTTCATGGGAGACCATTTTTCCATGGACTGGGGGTGGGGAGGGAGGGAGCCGAGATGGCGCAGTGGTTAGAGTGCAGCACTGCAGGCTACTTCAGCTGACTGCAGTTCTGCAGTTCGGCAGTTCAAATCTCACGGGCTCCAGGTTGACTCAGCCTTCCATCCTTCCGAGGTGGGTAAAATGAGGACCCAGATTGTTGGGGGCAATATGCTGACTCTGTAAACTGCTTAGAGAGGGCTGAAAGCCTAATGAAGCGGTATATAAGTCTAACTGTTATAACTGCTATAAAGGGGGGGGGGGCATGGTTTCGAGTTCAGCCTAGATCCCGCACATGTGCAGATGAAGCTTCACCTGCTCGCCTACTACTTGTGTGGCCCAGTTTCTAACAGGCACCTAGATCTTTTAAACATTTTTATTGTGTTTTACTAATGTTAATTGCTGGACCAGTTATGGCATGCTGTATATTAAGTAAGTAAATAAATGACCATATTGAAGAAAGCTAAGATTGGTGGTATTTTTTAGTTCTGCATCTATAGAGGACATTTCTTTGCAGGCAGCTGTGTGCTTCTAGTAACAATGCCAGTGCTCATTCATGCTATATCTGTTTCTCCCCCCCCCCCAGGTTGTCCTCTCATGTACTTGGATGGATACACTTCCCCTGGTAAGAAACAACACATGAATATTCCAATTTAGTAAGGTCTTACTTCACACGGTTTCTAAATCCCATCATTATTCTTTCTGTTTTCTCTTTATTCCGACATAACAGGCTTCAGAATGCTGGAAGCTTACAATTTAACAGAGAAATATTTTTCTTCGGTACCTGGAGTTTCCTTGCAGTCGGGATCTTTCCCTAGCCACGTGTCATACAGGCTTCATAAAAATGCTTTTATTAGCCAACCCACTGTGTGAGTATATTACATTTTTTTTATCCTTCAAGTCTTTTCTAATTGGGGAAAATTGACCAGATGGAAACTGGACATAGAATTGATTGTGTTGTATGCTGAATCCTTGCGAACAATAGTGAGAAATAAAAACACAGACTACAAGATACATACAAAGACAGAAAGTGTGTATGTCAGCAACCCGCAGCTCTGGAGCTGCATGTGGTTCTTTCATTCCTCTGCTGCGGCTCCCTGTCACCAGTCAGTCAGCACCACAATTTTGAGAGAAGCTTCCAGGTTTTTTTTGGGGGGGGGGCGGCAGCAGGGTGCACCAGGAAGAGACTCTGTGGCATGGGACTCCACAATTTATAGGCCTTTCGATTAGGACTGGTAAAGGAAAAGAGATGCCACGCTAGGAGGAGACACTATGGTGGGGAAACCGGACTTCCAATCGGCTCCAGAATTGAACGGGGGGCTTCGGATTAGGACTTTCATGGCTCTTTGAGTGTTTAAGGTTGCCAACCCCTCCTGTCAGCCTCTGCTTTGCTGCTGCTTCGGCTGCCATTGAAACGGGGAGGGAGGGCATGGTATTTGGGAGGGGTTACTAATTGTGCTGGAGGAAAATTCTGGAGTTCTGCTGCCTGTCGGACTACGCATGCGGAGGAGGTTCCCGCCAAGGCTAACGGCACCGACATTCCATCTTGCTGATGCCTTTTGAAGTTATCTCACACCTGACACTTAGGAGAATTATGATTGGACTGCAACTGGGATGCCAAGGGGTGGGGAATGGGTTATTTTATATATCAATCGCTTTCGCGCCTAAATAATCAGTCTTCGCTTTGCTACGCTTCTAATCATTTATAATTAGTAAAAGTACACTTGATTTCTACCTATGGAGTCTCGTGGTCTTCTTTCCTAATTACTCAATGAAGAGGTGCTTACACCTCCTCTATGCAATGGATTAAAATTATTTACAATCTGAGACTTAAATCCTAAACTATATGATATAAAAAGTAATGCTAACTGGCACTGAAAAAAAAGCAATAAAGTGGCTAACAGTTAAACCTTCTTCAAGGTGGCATTTCATGATGAACTGCAACTGAGAAAAGGCCTTCTTTCTTGTAGCCACCTGCCTAAGCATTTGCACAGCGTTCTCCGAAAAGGCTTTGAAGATTATTTGTTTATTTTGGCATATGTATAGGAAGGAAATATCCCTTTATGTGACTGTTTCTCAACCTTGGCAACTTTAAGATATGTGGACTTCGACTCCCAGAATTCTCCAGCCAGCACACTTGAAGCTTTAATGGCCAACACTAAAACTTAGTGGCCAGAAATTAATCAGAAACAGCTGTTAAAAGGATTTTTTTTTAATGAAGAAGTAAACCAATCCCATTCGTGACTTTACAACTCTGTTATGGGATAACTGAAGTTTTAGGGCAGTTTTCGGTTATAGCCCTTATAGAGGGTGGATGATTGAGTGTATTTCTCATTCAAGATCTGAAGGAGACATCTCCAAGGGTTTGTGCTTCTCATCCCTAGTACAATAATGGCAGTAATTACCTGCAGAGAAGAGTTCTAATGTTAGTGTCTGATTTACTTGAATTCCCTATTCATAGTTTAGGCCATGGGTGTCAAACAGCATCATGTTGCTGTCACGTGACATTTCGCGATGTTTTTACCATTTGCAAAGCTGGGGTGGGCGTGGCCTGCACGTAATACATCCGGCCTTTGGGCTGCCAGTTTGATACCCCTGGTCTAGGCAAAAACCCCAAAGCTTTTTCAATAATAATAATTGATTTCTTCTGTCTTACTGTATTCCTCTTTTAATTGCATTCCCAGTGCTGCTGGTCTCTTCCTCCAGATGTTTTTTCTTGCTGTCATCCTTGATACACAATGGTTCTCATACAGTTTATCCTTAATCTTAACATGAATAATCTTATTTAATAATCTTTTGTTGATATTATGATCACTGCTGTCCTTCTTCCCATACCCTCTCCCATTGCAGAAGAAAACGTCACCAGATTTCAGCTTGATGAAATTTTAGCTTTAAATATAATTCCAGTATATTTTCACAACAATTTTCAGTGGGTTTGAAGGAAGACCTGACTTCTAAACGCACTGAATAATATGGGGGATTTAAATTAGCCTTTCTGTCTTTTGCAGGAGACAGAGTTTAGTTCTTTATATTTAAAGATGAGCTGCTTTTAAGCCTTTAGATACTCTTTTAGGGGTGATGAGTGATCAGACAAGAATCCTGAGTGCTGTTTATTAAACAACACACTGGCATTCAGTCTTATTAACCATGACTAAGATTAAATGTTATTTAATTATTTATTAAATGTATATGTCTCCCATTTCACTGTTTTTAATCATGTATATTTTTGGTGAGAGATATGTTTCTGCTCTCTTTAATAGGGATATTCATCCGGATGGATTATCAAAGGCTTACACAATAATATTTTTATTCCGTCTTCTCTCGGAAACCTCTAATGAACCATTTGCAATTTGGCAGATAACAGACAGAAATTACAAACCACAAGTTGGAGTTGTTCTTGACCGTAAGCCCCCTTCTCCCTATGACCTATGGACCGGATGTATGAATAGAATGGACAGAGGATGTTTTACTTTTTGAATATTTCAAAATATTTCCACAAAGTAAAATAGTAAAGTTTTAGCCTGACATAGTTTATACAGTATCAGAAATCAGTTGGACAGAATATTGTTAGGCACATTGCAGCTAATTTGCCATCAACTTGCAAGTTGTAATAATGTTTAGGTGGGCTGTGAGCAGTGGTGGGATTCAAATAATTTACCAACCAGTTCTCTGCCCTAATGACCAGCTGGCTAGGCGGGGCTTGGTGGTCATGTGATCATGTGGGCGTAGCCAAGTCAATGTCACTCAGGTCGATGGGCACTTCGCCTTAGCTGTTACAATGGTAATAAGGGTTAACTGGAGAGGCAGTTTCTCTAAGCAGGACAATAAAGATTAGGCTAGAAACAACACCAGAATGTTTCCTTCCTGCCTTCCTGCCCTGTAAAGTGGGAAAAAACAAAAGATTTCTTCCAACAACCGATACTCCGAACTGCTTAGAAAGTTATCAACCGGTTCTCCTGAATAGGTGCGAACTGGCTGAATCCCACCACTGGCTGTGAGTTGTCAAGCCACAGTTATTTAATGCAATCTGGAATGAAACAATTCAGCCAGTGCTTTGATCTGAGCTTAAAAAGTGCACCTTTTTAGAGAATTAGGAAGCCTCAAATTAATTTAGAGAAAGAGCTCCCAGTAACCTTACCTGAACTCTTATGTAATTTTTTTGCAAAATTGGGGAAGAAAACACTTTGGTTTGTCTGAGTGTTATCTCAGGCTTTCCTTTGTACAGTAGCAGGAAGGTTTGATAGCATTTGTGAATGCATCGGTAGATCCAAAGTATTGCTTTAGTTGATACTATTCTACTCATAGAGTGCGTTGAAAAGAATAAATATACGAGAAGTTCCACTTTCATATCTATATTGGAGAAGCCTTCCTTCAGGTTGCCATAAATCATGATTCTTCCAAATGGCATGCAGATTCTGACTCCATAATTGGCAGGTTGAAAATTGCAAGACATTTCCTTTCATGTTCTCTCATGTTGCAGTCATAGAAACTGTGTGTTGCATTAAGCATCTCAATTCATTGTTCCATTTCAAAGCAACATTTTGGATTACCAGAACTAGTTGACGGAATGACTTACATGGAACTATATTTGTAGGGAATATAATACCCAAAATTATTTAAGTGATTCAACGGCTTAGAATATTTTTTTTTAAAAAAACCCTTGATTTTAACCTTGTTAGTCTTTTAATATCATAAAATGAATACTAATAATCTTGTGTTACTAGCAAGTTCCATAATGTTTGTTTTAACAGCCATTCTAACAGTATCTCTATTAAGTTATTTATATAGCAATCCTAATTAAGGAATGGGTGAAAGGGAATCTCCCTGAATAGTCTTATGAATGAGTCTTATAAATAGTCTTATAAATCAGGTTTGGAAATAGGTGTGGATAGATTAAGGAGCAGATTTGAGCTACTAAGAAAAGGTGCAACTGCTTACAAAATTAGAGACAGGTGCTACATTTCTGTATCCTGTGATCTGAATCACTTTTTGGAATTAATCTGAAACATGATTAGATAGTCCCGTAATGTGCTATCCATATCTTTAACATAATGTGTTTTTCCCTAGCTTCCAGCAAAGTGCTATCATTCTTTAACAAGGACACAAGAGGAGAAATTCAGACCGTAGCATTTGAAGGTGACGAAATAAAGAAACTCTTTTACGGAAGTTTTCACAAGGTAAAATCATCTTCTGTAGATTATTATGAATAAGAAAGTATTTTGAAAGCAAAGAAAGCCACTCTGGTAGTCAATAGATATAGAGATGCAAAAATAATGTATAGATAATTTTAAAGCAAATAATATTTTCAATTAATTGGTTTGAATGCATACTGAGATATCTTATGCAATGCTCAAGTTTACTCTGAAACAAATCCCGTGCTATTTAAAGGCTATATTAATTAGTCCTTGCTGATCAACCATTCATTCAGTGAATGTTTGAAGTTACAATGGCATTGAAAAAGGAAACCTGCAACTCTATTATGGCTGTTGCAGAGTCCATGTGGTCACATGACCACAATTCAGGTCCTTGTCAGCTGGCATGCATTTATAGTAGTTGCAGCAGCCCACAATCACATGATCATCCTTAGTGACCTTCACGGCTGGCTTTCAACAAGCAAAGTTAATGAGGAAGCTGGCAAAAAGTCACAACTTGAAGTCATGTGACATTGCACTTAATTACAATGGGTTATTTGCTTAATGATTGCAACCAGGACTACCATTATAAGTTGACACGATCATAGATGTTTCATTTTATGATTGTGTGACTTAGCAACAGAGTTTCCCGTTCCGATAGCAGTTGGTAAGTGAGGACACTCACTTGCACTCAAAAATAGCATGCCTAGATGGTAAATGCAACAATATACATTTGCTTACCAGTAAGTCATTAATATTGGCATTCCTTATATATGGTATTGGATGGCTAATCTCTGATCATGTTTGAAAATAAGAGAAAGATTTCAGAGCTGTTTTAAATTACACAGATCAGCATCCTTATCTCAGATTTCATGTATTCTGGTTATTATTAGCACAACTCAGCACATTGTCTTAATTTGTTGTTTAACCACTTAAGTATTTATTCAATTAAACCATTGGACAATATGTAGCAAAAACTAAAATATACATACATACTAATAGACATACTATGATGAAACTACTCAATGATAAGCAGGTTTTTATCCATATGTCATTATCCCATTCCAGTCCCGTGTGCACACGGAGCTTATACATTTGCATTATTTCTATTTTTTTGAAGGCAAGTACAGAGCCATCTCTGAAAGGAAATAAAAGTTGTTATGGGAGTGTTGTGAACCAGGACGACAGCTCTGTTTGAAGCAGAGTGGCAGAAGCAGAGAATTGTAGACGGTCTCTAAGAATTTGTTTATCACAATTCTGCAGATGAATGAATTCTGCCGGAATATCTTGCCAGAGTATAATGCAGCGTTAATTCAGTGCATTGCATTTCCATTCACTGAAAAATAGCTAACTTGGCTCTTTGCGAAATATTTGCTTTGGCATACTATTTTGAGTTTTGGCTACAATGAAATTTAGGGGAAAAGGTTGGCCTAGTTAACATCTTGTCAAGGAACTCTTATAGAAACAGATGTTTTATGTTTGTTGATTTGCCGTTAATGGGCCAAATATACATGGCAAGAGTCTTCTTTTAATGAAGGACTAGTAAAAGAAGTAGCTGATTAACCTTGGAAACCAGATGATAATTTAGTAAAAGGGAAGTTTTAACGTGTCTTGACACTTTTTGCCTTAATTATTTCAAAAGGAAAAGGGGAAAAGTGGTAGACTATTTTTTTAGTCTAGGTGCTATTTTCATGCCTGCCGAATCAGCTTTGTCTGTCCCACGACTATTCTCACCTATCTTTGTTAGGTATATACTTTTTAAAATTCTTATATAATTGGCCTTGTGTACTCCCAGAGAGATTGAGAATGAATGAAATGAGTTGAGTTCCAGATCTCATGAGATTTGCAAGTCCTCAGCAATGGATCCATCCTGGTTTTGTTGCTATTGTTTATTGTTACAGAGCAAATGAAAGAGTTTGTGGCTCACACTAATATATATTCTATATAATTCTAATCTGTCAATTTTCTAACTGTATATTTGGAAAGGGATGTCTGACAGAATGATGGTATTTAATAATGGAATTGTTTTTTTCAAAAATGTGTAAAAATATCATTTTACATTTTTAGTCTAATGTTATTTTAAAAAATGGAAAATGTCATTTCCACTCCATTTCATTTTTAACGCTCAGTTTCTATGAATAGGAGAGAGTTTTGGAAGGATTATTCTTGCAAAGTTTACTGGTTATGGAAAAAAAAACCTTTTGGAACAAGCAACAGCTGTGACAACAAAAAATTTCCTATAGTCTTTATGTCTTTAACATTAGTTAGTGTTGTATTTATATAGTGCTTAGTGGCATTCGTTCATAGCATATGTTGTATAGATTATCACACCCTTCATCCAAATTTATTCCAAAGCGGAGTCCAGACAAAGATTGTCAAGTCATTGCTTCTTTATTGTCTGGAATATATTTCAAGAGAATGCATGAATGGAGATGCCATTTTCATTAAAAAGGACACTTTTATACATAGATACAGAAAATGTTTGTATTTGTGCCTCTTTGCCTTCCAGATTTTGGATAATTTCTGTATACAGTTAACTGATTTGGACTAAAAGGTTTACTTTTAAAACCATGAAGAATTAACAGTGTTTTTGTTACGCTTCTCCTCAATAAACTTTCTCTAGGTTCATCTTGTTATAACATCCACAAGTGCTAAGATTTATGTTGACTGTGTTGAAATTATGGAAAAGCCGATTAAGGAAGCTGGAAATATCACAACTGACGGCTATGAAATCCTTGGTAAATTACAGAAAGGTGATAAGAAAACAGCACCAGTAAGTTGTAAACTTTTCTAAATTATTTTTTAAAATCTTTATTAAAGATACCACAACATGTCTTTATCACCAGAATTGTTTCATCCAAATCATAGGCAGTAAGATGAGATGAAGATTCTTTTCACTCTCTCGTTCAGAATCTCCTCCTCACACACAACTTGTCAAGGTCCATACTTACAGCACTTCGAAACCTGATATGATCTCTCATTAAAAAGATTTATCCTCTTCCCTCCCATCCTTTCACATAAAGACTCTGTTCAGCAGCCATTGCAACTTGGCCAATGTTGATATCCTTGAAATAGACACTGATACATCCCCTGCTTGAAGGGCTGGCTAACTAACCCAACTATTCTGGATGTCACCAGTCTCCAAACCTCTGTTTTTAGAGAAAGTTGTTAAAACTGGCCAGCTGCCACCTGGGAGACCCTAGAAAATATGGATTAACTCTATTTTTTTCAGACAAGAGTTCAGGTTGATTATATGGGATAGAAACCAGACCGGTCACTTAGATAAAGGAGCGAGTCTCCTTTTGTAGGATTTTTCAGTGGGTTTTCAAATCATCAGTCATGATCCCTAACCCATGTTGGGTGAGGTGGGAACAAATATAGAAGTAAGAATTCTCTGTCAAAGCTCTCGTATTACCAAATGTCTTGCCAGCCAAAATGAGATCTGTACCCTGGCTCCCGATATTCAAGATAGCAGTAGCATTTAGACTTACATATCGCTTCACAGTGCTTTACAGTCCTCTCTAAGTGGTTTACAGAGTCAGCATCAGAGGTGGGTTGCTACCGGTTCGGGCGAACTGGTAGTGGAAATTGCGACTAGGTCGCCGAACTGGTAGGCATGGCAGGCTCGCCACACCCCCGAACCGCTTCCCTGGTTGCTGCGGCATGTATTTTTAACATTTTTAATGTTCTGTGCATGCACAGACCTATTTACATGCACCTGCCCACGCGCGAAGTGCACATGCAAATCGCATACGCCCCGAACCGGCAGTAATGCCGGCAGAAACCCACCCCTGGTCAGCATATTGCCCCCAACAATCTGGGTCCTCATTTTACCAATGATAGAAAGCTGAATCAACCTTGACTACTCAGAATTGAACTCCTGGAGTGAGCAGTGAGTTAGTCCTGCAGTACTGCATTCTAACCACTGCGCCACCATGGCTCTTATCCTTTACTCCCTCCTCTATCCCCAATATTCTTCTTAAAACCATGTTTTTAGCTAAGAGGAGTGAAGAGTGATATACCTGAGTTGGAGGTTCATCTATTATGATACTGATTATTATTGTTGTTGTTATTGCTGTTATATAAATATTATAATTCTGATATATTTGTTTTAGTCTATCCTGTCTGCTGCTTAAAGCCAATTAAAGCAGGATACAAACATTTTAAATAAATGCATGAATAACTGTTTTGAGTTTCAGAGTTCCACATTGTTCCAAAGCTGCAGCTCTAAACATTTGATAGAAAACTTCTCAGTTGTCTGAGTTCAAATAGAGTGTATAGATTATATGCAGACTGTTGGCTTCCATCAAAGTTCCCTCATATTCTTCAAAGTATTCCCACAATATTTGGCCTAGAATAGAAACAGAACTTCTTTTTTAGTAGCATCAACCTCTGAGTCAGTTTGCATGACTCAGTCATAAGAGTCACGAAGTCTTTGGCTGGGAGCAATATGTTTATTATTTTAAGTAACTTCCATTGCTAATGATAAACATATCAGTCACTGGCCATGATTCTTGGGAATTCTGAATATTGTAGTCTTAATTTATATGGAAGGCATAGATAAGGTTGGTGAGGCTTACATATAGCACCTCCACAATAATGATTTTGCTATGTCTCTCTTGTTCTGTACACAGCTATCCCTCCCACAAGACCATCAGAAAACCAGTGATAATATATAACAAACAGTAAAACATACTTTGTAGTTCTTAGCTGTTTTGGAAATGGTTTCTCCCTACTGCCTCGAAGTGGGATGAAATGCATGTTTAGAGGGTGTTCCTTCTGTGCTTGTCGGTGTCTCCACTCCTTATTTGTCATACTCCCCGCCTCTCATTTTCATGTGTCACACAATCTAGCTCAAAGCCTAAGTCGTGAGATGAAATTTTATTTATTTGCTGAGGTTTATTTGCTGTGCTGAATAATTGATTTTTGATACCAAGGTGAAAGGAAAAGCCTTTGAAATTCTCCTTTTGATAATAGCTTCAGAATTCAAGTTTTCTTTTCAATCATCCCATTGGCAGCCTCTCGGGAGAAATGGTTTTGGAGTCAGATCAGGGGTAAAATGCTACCAGTTCAGGATGGTTCGCCCGAACTGATAGTAAAAGGTGCTAAAAAAAGGTTCCAACAATCAGCTGTGTGATAATCAGCTGTGCATCATCGGAACTTTTTTTTTTACATTTTAAAGCATTTTTAAACTACCAGTTCGTCCGAACCAGTAGTAAAAAAAATGCTTTAAAAATGGTTTTAAAAAGTTCCAACAATCAGCTGTGCCACAATCAGCTGTGCCATGCAATTTATGTTGAAAATCCTGCTTTCTAGCAAATCTAAATCATGCGACGCAGTTCCCCCCACCCCCTGCTGTTCTACTTACCTTTGCAAACTCAGAAAAGGCTTCTTAGCGCCTGCAGTGCGCGTGCAAAGCGAACCGGTAGCAGACTTCAGAGCATTTCACCCCTGAGTCAGACAGATTGTGTGCATATGGGCAAGAAAAAGCTAAACGGGAACAGGGGAAGGAATGCTTGTTATTTTATATAAGTGGCAGAGCTCTTAAAGTTGAAGGTCGGTTATGAGTTAATGTCGGTCTTCCCAGATAAACCAGACTGGAAACACAACTAGGAGAGCTAAATCTACTTTATTGTAAGACTAAATTTGCAGAATCTTACAAATCCAAAAGTACAGCTTCCTGCCTACAAGTTTTAACTGTTAGAAGCATTAGGGCAGGCCCTTTCTAAAAAAAAATATTTTTAACTGTTAAATGATCGCAGGACTCTGGCCTCTCATATCTAGGCAGCATCTCCTCTTTCTCGAAAGCTATCCATGCATTTGATTACAATTAATCCAGTTTTATAGGAACCATGTGAAATATCACAGAGACATGAAGTAAACTACTTTATGACCATTTTCTTAGTTTCCTGTGTTAATGTCATTGATGGGGTAACAGGAACGATACTTTGCTAGCACTGGAAAGGAAGGCAATGTTTTATTTTGTTTAGATTGCATGATTTTGTAACTGAAGATTAATTCAGATATCATTTTAAATACACTTCCATTTCTGCTTTGTAGTTTGATATACAGAGCTTTGACATTGTGTGCAATTCAGTTTGGACCAGCAGAGATAGATGCTGCGACATTCCTTCTAAGGTAAATATATAGGAAATGTTTAGACAGATTTAGCCTGAGCTCTTGACATGAGCCTTCAAGAGAATAGTGTGGGATAACAGCCTTAAAAATTTCTTTTGGGAATAATAAATTATCTATGGGATTCTGAATCATACTGAATGCAGGAATGTAACTTTACCAGAGCATTTTCTAAATATTGCAGTCCAGACAGCCTATTGTAGAAAAAGCAATTTAGCTGCCTTATCACATTCCATTCTGTTTTCAGAATCTAGGACTGAATTCTTTAAAAAAATATTAAATATACTTCGTATTACCCTTCATCCCAAATTTGACTTACTGTTTTGTTTTTTAAATTGCTTGTGGACTTTGATATGGAAGCTAGGGTAAGGAACAGTAAACAACTGATTGTAGCTATTGTTAATATAGCATATTTGGCAAAAATCAGCCAGCCGCATTTGTGTCAATATGCAACCATATGGGCCATGTTCATTTTGAAGGAGAATAAATCATCAATGAAGGGAGATGAGTTGGGAAAAACAAGCAAGTAGAAGATAACTTGAGGAAATTCTTCACAGAGAAGAGAGAAATAAGTGCATAGTCTTACTGAAAAAAAACCATTGATTTTTAGCTACTGTGCTTCAGTAGATTTCCACTAAAATGATAAATTTCCAGAGACTTTTAGACTTCCGCCAACACCGTTTTCTGCTGAAACCAATTAATGTTTCTTAATGATACTTTATATCCCTCTGTTCTAAATCTAAAAAAATAGAATGGAAGCAGTGATAGCACTCAGGATACGGTGTGAATTATGTTCTTTTTAATTTATATTAGCGCCAAATCATAGGAAAGCTACCACTTCAACTCATAATCATATATCATCACCATATAATGTTGAATAAGCCAATATTTAATTGAGTTGATGTTGAATGTTAAATAGAAGCTGAATTAAAATAATATTTATTTATTTTTATATTTAATGAAAATTGAATTTAAATTAAAAGTATTAATTGATAAACATTAAGATTATTGTGCCACCCCCCATCTCTCCATGTCCCATATCAAAATACCTCTTAGAAACAATTATGTTGATACTGAGTTTTACTAGATTTTGATATCAGATATAGTTATAGTATATACTAAATTACCTACTATACCTTTTATCTCTCGGCAAAAGATCATTTTAAAATTCTCATATTTTGCTTTAAATTTCAGAGGGATGAAGCAAAATGTCCATCATTACCAAATGCTTGTACATGTGTACAAACCAGTGTGGGAGCTCCAGGACCTCCAGGACCTGCTGTAAGTTAAAAAAATCAATATATTGTGATTATAAGCCACATGGATAAACCTATGTTTAACTTCTGAAAGCTTCACTGAGTCTGGGTCAGAATCAATCAAAGACCAGAACACGTCACTTGATTTATGACTGGATCCGAAGTTTGGAACAGATCTAAAACAAGGGACTTACAACTTTGATCCAAAGTTCTGATGGTTGGGCCATCTGAAATCCCATGACTGCACTTAAGGCACTCAGGAATAGGACAAGGTTTGTGGCCATGGTCTCATGTCTACTTTTTACAAAACCACCACTCACCTGTTTTTTGGCAAATCTGTTCCATAGTGAACAATAGTCCAATTTACAATCATGGCATTTACCTAACAATCACTACATTCATTCTACAACTGACACGCTCATTTTACAATCATCAAAAAATTGCAAAGTTATGACTTAGAATCATAATGGGCAGGTTCCATTACAGTCATAACTTGAGGTCTGCCTGTATCATCTTTTGTAGTGGCAAGTAGTTGACTTCAGTTCCAGCAATGGCACAATTTGCAATTTAATGAGTTTATATGACGCCCAATCCCGAAGGACTCCGGGTGGCTTACAAATATGAAATGAAATAAAATAACACATAGGGGGAAAGAACAAAAACAGTTTAAAAAACACAACATACATTTGGCTTATCTGGGGGTTTGGACCTGATTTAAAATCAGCAACCCCAGGCCTGTTGGAACAGCCAGGTTTTGGTGGCTTTTTGGAAGGCCACAAGAGTGGGGAGGGTCTGGATCTCTGCTGGTAACTCGTTCCACAATAACAGCAGTCAGCAGCCATGATTTGTGTGCTCATTCCTAGAGTCTCTCTTACTGATATAGTTACATGTTATGTGTCTTGGGCTGTATAACGACAGTGCATTTCTGTAACACAAACATGGAAAACCTATGGGTTTGGGAATGAATCGTTCAGGTAATGACGGAAGCCAGTGAAATGAGCAAGGGGACTTATAAAGGAAACATTTCCTAACTTCTAACTCCACAAAAGGGATGAACCTGATTAAATATGACTGATACAGATCAAATGAATGCCACGCCTAAGGGCTGTTTAAATGTGAATGAAGAGGCATGCTGCTCAGAGAAAATTACCTCACACATAACAATTATTCAGCCGTTAGTCATTTAGTCATTTTAGCCTTCCTCCTTGTTTTATCACTTCTGCCTTCCTGAGGAAATAATATGTGCCCATCTTGTAGCCCATGGAGATTGTTTTTGTCCTGGCGCTATGCTGGAAGATCGTTTCATAACGGATAACACTAGGTCCTTCAGAAAATTGTGAAATGATGGGATGTTCTGTAAATAAAATTTAAACATAATGGTCTTTATCTCTTTGCCTCCCGGGTGTTTGTTTTTCTGGATTTTAGGGAGCCAGAGGTTCCAGTGGTGCAAGAGGTGAAAGAGGCTCAAGTGGACCTTCTGTGAGTATTTATGTATTCAATTTATATAACTGCCCATCTCAAATCAATAACCCTTGGCACTGTGCAATCTTAAAAACTATTAAAACAGTTAGAACGCAATGCAAAAAAAAATAGAAATACATATATCATGTTTTCCCGAAAATAAGACACGGTCTTATTTTCTTTTGACTCCCGAAATAAGCACTTGGCCTTATTTTCGAGGAGGTCTTATTATTTTTGAGGTGCAGGAGGTGGTGAGCTGTGTTGTAGTATTTTTGTGGACGGCTTATTTTGGGGGGGGGCTTATTTTAGTGCATGCGCTCAAAAGCCTGATTGGGCTTATTATCTGGGGAGGTCTTATTTTGGGGGAAACAGGGTAGAAGCCAAAATATATTATCATCTATTGGTATCAACATAACCAGGAAATGAGGCTCTTCACAGACTTGGGACCTTAGGCCTGGACACTTAGTCAGATCTTCAAGGCCTTCCAAAAGGGTAGCAGGGTCGGGTCCATCCTAATCTCGGGGAGGACAGGGGGGGGGATGATCAGAGAACAGGAACTGCAGCAGAAAAGGCCCTTTGTCTGGTCTCTGTCAGCCAACATTCATTGGCTGACAGGACCTGGTGAATGTTCATCTGAATTGGACAGGTAGAAACTAGAGGAAGACGGTGTCTGAGGTAGCCATGGCTCCAAGCTATGAAGGACTTTAGCCAACACTTAACTTGCGCCCAGAAACACACTGGCAACCAATGCATCTCCCAAAGCAGTGAGGTTACATATATGCAAGATAGCCAGCACCATTTACAATCCATGCAGCGGCATTCCAGCTGAAGCTTCTGAATGCTACTCAAGGACAGCTCCATGTAGAGCATGTTGCTTTAGTCTAAATAAGACATCATGAGCGCATGGATCGCAGTGAGCAGAGCCTTCCGATCCGGGAATAGGTACAAATTGGCAGACAGTCTGAAAGTGTGCAAAGGCCTCTTAGCCATCACATACTTTTTCTAGCAGGAGTGGATTGCCTCCCACTACATGTGCTTATGTAAGGAATTGGAGACATTTGTAATATCTGAGAAGTATAATTAGTTACAGCATCCTATTGAAGGCACGCTAAGTGCCACTTTACTTTTTTTTTGTTACCCACAATAATTTTATTATTTCTGTCATTTGCACTGGAGAATCTGTATGCATATGGGTTACGTAGTTTAAAAAGTAAGGATGCCAGTTTTTGTTTTTCCTTTTGCGTGGTACTAGTTCATGTAAGCAACCCCAAGCAATCCAAGTGAAGGGATATTCCCTACAAGAAAATACAAGAAATTTCATTTATCTACAATAATTGAATTGGGTTCCTAACACTTCCAAACAATGCGTTCCCATAAACATCTATTTAGCTTTTATGCTCATATGTTTAAAAAATGTCTATATTGCCTTTATCCATAAGGAAATCTTGGAAAGTACATACAGTAGCTTTGTATACAGAATCAAAGATATATCACCATAGCTGGGGAAGATGGGGAGTGCAATTCAACATTTCTGAAAGCAATTACGTTAGAGACAGCAATTGTTTAGTCACTTATTATCACCAAAGACTTGACTCCATCCTCATGTGGTTTTTTGTGAAAAAGTGACCATTTTGAGGGTTTTTTTGTCTTTTGCTATTCTTAGGGGCCCCCAGGTACTCGTGGAGACCCAGGCCCTCCAGGCCCTCAAGGGCCACCAGGACCACAAGGAATAAATGGGCTTTCCATTCCAGGAGATCCTGTAAGTAAGAATGCTGTTTGGCCAGGATAAGAGGCGAAGTGTAATGTAATCAATGTTTTCTGATAGCAGTTTGACATACTTTTCCCCAATATATTCAGATGTATGCTAAGTAAGTCAAGGTGTATGAATGCACCAAGCAGATTTCTAAACACTGCAGGGTTTTTAGATTGTGCGTAAACATAGAGACATGTTGTGGTGCTTATTTGGGTTTGCATTTGATCTGCTTCTTTGCTTAGAATATGTTCGCCTTTTCAGGGAAATACAAGAAGGTTAGGTATTGCTTTAATGTTTTATTGGGTGGAAATGTTGTGTAATAAACTATCATGCCTAGTTTTCATGGTGTGAACGAAAGAAAAGCCACACAGTACAGACACAAGTGAACTCTTGTTTTCTCTGATGACTTTTGAAGCTTAAAGATAGCTTGTCTGTTAAATAGACCCATAATTTCATTGTGTAGGAAATAAACAAAGCCTGTTCTTTTTTTCATTCTAGGGACGTCAAGGGCCAAAGGGTAACCCTGGAGAGCCTGGACTTCCAGGGCGATCAGTAAGTTCATGGCTGTTTATTTTCCATTCTTCCAAAAGACACTTTGCTTAGTAATGGAAATTCTGATCCCAGTCTTGATCCTGTCGTCAGGCTTGGAATGCGCTCTTTTGCACTGCGCAATGGCCTGCCACATTCAATGCTTTGGGAAAATGGGAGGGGGGATTATATGGAGCATGGGAGATATATAACATTCCTTTCTCAGAGAGTCAAGGACATCTTGCCCTGTACCTGGAGTGGTGTGACTGCAGTGGTGGGTTTCAAAAATTGTTCGAACCTACTCTGTGGATGTGGCCTCCTTTGTGGGAGTGGCTTGCCGCCCATGTGACCGGAGGGGAGTGGCTTGCCGCCCATGTGACTGGATATGAAGATGCCGACGACACTTGTCAGAACCACCTTAAATTACCTCACACACAGCACTGGCATGCATAAGAATAGGATGTAAACTTGTTTTTTAAAAGGCATCTTTGGTTTGCGTTAAAACAACTTCAACACACAAAATGTTCTGATTGCACCACAAACGCAATAGTCATCCTTACCTTTCACAGAGGCACTGAGTTTTATAAATATGAGCATGATAGTGTAGAATAATCATATCCAAGGACCAGTGGTGGGTTTCAAAATTTTTTGGAACCTCTTCTGTAGGTGTGGCCTGCTTTCCGGGTCCACTGGTGGAACCTCTTCTAACCGGTTCCGTAGATTTGATGAACTGGTTCCACCGAATAGGTGCGAACTGGTAGGAACTCACCTCTGTGTGACTGGGAGGCATCTTCAGTTGAGACGGTGCCTGATTGGGCCATGTGATGGACATGTGGGTGCTGGGCAGAGACTTGAACTTTCATTTGGGTGGGGAAAACCTGGAAACTTTCAGATTCGGGTTTTCCCAAATGTGCTAATATGACATCTTTAATAAAATGGAACTTTGAGGAATCTCAAGCCTCGGAGTCTTCTTTCATTAAGGGTATTACTTGGAACCCAAATCTGAAAGTTTCTAGGTTTTCCCCATCCAAACAAAAGTTCAAGTCCCTGCCCAGTACCCACATGTCCATCAGATGGTCCATCCATCCTGACACGATCCTGACATCGTAAGTAGCTATTAGTTAAGAGTGAGCTCTGAATAAGATTTGTAACAGGTCGATAATAAGATATATTTACCTTTAAAAGAATTAACAATACAAATAACTATAAACAACCAGAATGTAGGTAAAATGGAATTCTGTACAGCGTGCTGAAATTATAAATCAAAATCTACTTGTTTTGGTCCATTTCTTTTGCTTGGGGTCAAAATTGGTATCACTGCATCCAAAGAGCTAGTACAGTACAAGGAACTGTAGGTTAAAATAAAGTGGCGATATATGTTAAAATCGTGTTGCATCATTCCAATAGCAATAGCAATAGCAGTTAGACTTATATACCGCTTCATAGGGCTTTCAGCCCTCTCTAAGCGGTTTACAGAGTCAGCATATTGCCCCCAACAACAATCCGGGTCCTCATTTTACCCACCTCAGAAGGATGGAAGGCTGAGTCAACCTTGAGCCAGTGAGATTAGAACCGCTGAACTGCAGATAACAGTCAGCTGAAGTGGCTGCAGTACAGCACTCTTAACCACTGCGCCACCTCGGCTCCTTATATTCCAAAACCCTGTCTAATTAATGTGTTCTTTTTCACCTAGGGATCACCCGGCTTAAGTGGCCCTCCTGGTGCAATGGGACCTCCAGGCGACAGAGTGAGTAGTTCTGGTTTATCCTGGACAGTGGAAACTCTACAAAGGCTTTGAACAACATTAGGACATTTATAATTCTATATATCTTCATTTCGTTCAGTTTCCTTGAACCTTGAGAGGGGTGAAGCAAGTGGGTTTTAAATATACAACCTTTTTATGTTACTTGTTCTTTAGCTCAGATTTATTTGGTTTGATAGGGATCAGGGGACATTGTAGCCCAACACATACAGAGGACACCAAGTTTGAGAAAAGTTAATAACTGATGGAATGATGAAGAAACTATAGGCTTTGTACAGCTGTGATAGAAATCAGGGAGGGACTGCATTTAGCAACTAAACATACAGAAGCAAAGGCTTTGGATAAGAGGAAATTAAGCAATAATCCTAACATAATTCTTTGTTCTGGTGGAGAAGTAGATAATGTGGTTCCACCACAAATCCGCGCACAACAAAAGCGAGCCTGACTAAACCGCGGTGACTAAAGCGCGGTGACAAAACCGCGCGACGAATGAGTGACTAATTAGCCCTAAAGCACGCCGACAGAAGCGCGCTGTAGCGGAACCCTATACCTAACCCTAACCCTGAACCTAAACCTAACCCTAAACCTAACCCTAAACCTTACCTTAAATTAAATCGCGCTTCTGTCAGCGCGCTGTTGTCAGCGCGCTTTTGACATCGCGGTTTTAGTGCCGCGGTGTTGTCGGCGCGCTTATGACGTTCGTGCTTTTGTCGGGTCACGGATAATGTATGCCAGCATTAAATTTTCCTAACTAGTATTCAGCATAAATGCTAAATTTTCTAAGACCTTTGGTAGTAGTATATAGTGTATGTTGTATGTTGTAGCTATAGTTACTGGTCCCTTGTAACAGGGGATGTTTAGACATTGTGGTTTTGAATGTTTTTGATACTTTTTATGGAGTGGTTGGTTCAAAAGCTTTTCTGCATGAATATATTGTCCCTAAAAGCAAGGAAACAAACAAAACACACACACACCCAATTCATAATATTCATTGTTCTCCAAACAGGGTTTTACGGGAAAAGATGGCCAATCAGGACCAAGAGGTCCCCCAGGACCAGTGGTTAGTGTTGACTTCATTGTTGGAATGATAATGTAATAGTGGAACTATGATGGATGGTGCTGGTGGGAGCTGTGTCTGTTTTGTGTCAGACAGTGACTGTCATCATTTGCAGGAACACATGGTATCAAAGCAAATTAAATTACAGCTGGCATATTAATTCAGTGCTCTGAGTGTGGATGCTGAAATATAGCAAAAATGGCTTCAGTCATCGGTTAGAACAGTGTTTCTCAAGCTTAGCAGCTCAAAGGTATGTGGACTTTGACTCCCAGAATTCCTCAGCCAGCATGCTGGCTGGGGAATTCTGGGAATTGAAGTCAACACATCTTAAAACTTGAGAAACACTGGTTTAGAAGAATGTGAAGATTTGCAGTATGAAAGGCATATTAAAGAAAAGCCTTAAGAAAAAGGGGACTTACAGGAGAGCAAAGTGAACACTACATGCAGTGATATCAACCGCTGACCCGCTGGAAGTAGGAGAAGAGGCAAAATTGAGTTTTTGGAGCTCTGAAGATGTGCTCTCCACATTGCAGTATTAGTTGCAGGTCCAATTTACTTGATCCAATCCTGTTGACTGCATAATACATCTACGTCTCGCCACATGAAATAAAATGTACAATCTCATTTTCCCTTTGCTCTTCTGTCATCTTCCTATAAATATCAAATTTGTAATAAATTGTATTGTCAAAAGCTAAAACTTGATAATTTTGCTCTGATCAAGTTTTTTTTACAAAAAACTGGTTGCTCTTTTTTTAGATCATGCTTTTATTGCTAGAAATAAAACAAAATATTAATAAAATATTACTCTGGTATCAGTACAATTGAGTGGGTTCAGAAGTACTTCACGAGAAAAGTCTTGCACTCTTCTGTACACAATAGAATTCCTTACTCTACTAGGCTGTAAATTCTTGGTTTGGATAACGTAGAACTGCGTTGCTTGTGATCAGACCTAGATATTGCATACAAATATATACATAGTAATGTTTTACCTGTAAATGACTCTTTCTGTTTTAATAGTAATAATATTCACATGAACAGCCCTTTAAACTCAATATAAATCATTCTAAACTTGACTGTAAACAGTATGATTTCTGTAACAGAGTTGTCAAAAGTCTGGAATGCCCTACCTGATCCAGTTTTGACAGTTTCATTCACAAATTGGTTTCCATGGACCTTACTTCATACTTATGTGGTCAGTAGAGGGGGCATGCATAAGTGCACTAATGTGCCTATTGTCCCTGTCGTCCGTATTTTTATTCTCTTGTCCTCGTTTTTGTTTGACAAATTCCAATAAATAAATAAAGGAATACATAAATAAAAAGACCAAGATTAAATCTTTAATAATGTAACTGAAGCATCATTCTAATGGGCTACTTGGAAAAAGGGCATGTCAGTTTCTCCTCCATTAAATATGAAAGTATGGTATTGAGGCAATTGACATAATTAGCATAATGACCTCACCATGCAAACAATATAAATTGTAGATGTAGGAAAATGAAGTAAAATGAATGTAAATGGAACTGCCTTATCTAGGTGACCCCAGGTGGATAAGGCAGTTAACATTTATCTTAATTTTGCTTGATTTATTGCATTTACCTGTCCATTATTTCAGGGAAGTGGTCAGACAGAAATTTGGTCTACTCAGTTTTCTCCCAGTATTTGCTGAATTTCTGAGTATATGTTTCATTTCAGATATATACATTGAACAAACACATAAACAAATTTCCTCAAGACTATTATTTCCCCTTTCTATATATCTTTTCAATCCACTCGTTCACAGGGTGCCCCAGGAGTGCCTGGAGTTGCTGGTCCATCTGGGAAACCAGGCGATCGTGGTTCAGCGGTAAGAGAATCCATCACTGGCATTTATTGTCTCTTTTGTGAAAAGTCGTTTTACTTTACCAATAGGAAATGGTATAATGGCTATCATTGATGGCAAGTCACTTTTTATCATTCATGCTTTTCCCAGCATGAAAGTCAGGTCTGGAAATTGTGGTTGTAGGAGTTTTCTCCCCCCACCCCACTTTTTAAAAAAGTACTCCAATTGAACATGCCAAGGTTTATATTTCTCCACTACATAAACATCCCAGAGGTAAATTACTTAGTGGGATTACTATTTGCTATTTTTAAAATTCAGTCAAGTGTGATATACTGCCTGTGGTGGTTTTTTTAATGTAGCACTTTGAGAACATTTAAGCTTGAAAATACTTGAATGAAGGTTCCCAATCTTCTGTGGCTAGCGTCAAATTTGAAACTGTTTTAGGGATTAAGTGGGATCAGAAGTTGGCCTTAATAGCAATCGATGGAGCCCCTTTGACAGATGCATCCAAGAATGTGATGGGCAAACATTTGGCATCAGATGTCTATGGAAATTTTCAGTCATTCAGGTCTAGTACCCAAAGGTGCTTTTTCCAAAGGGACCTGGACTTTCTTTTTTTCCCTTTGGAAGATGTTTCACGTCAGTTCAGAATGGAAGAATCTTCTTGGATGAGAAGAAACAGCATGAAATATTTGAGATATTTGGCATCAGGAAATGCAACAACATCCATCTGTTTATCTTCGTTGTTATCAGTATTCTTGAAGACGCATAGATTGTTCTGATGAAGAAGGCAAAGTCTGATTCTGCTAACCACATACCATAAACCACATACCATGGTGTTGGCTTTGTATTATTTTGCCTCTTTGTTGAAAGACTTTGCAAACCCATGGCTGTAAGAACTCTGATCATAAGACTATTTAGTCATATCTGATGGTGCAGTGTTCTAACCACTGTAGCAAACTCTGCCCACAGCCTGGAGTTCAGTCTTGATGAGGCTCAAGGTTGATTCAGCCTTTCATCCTTCTGAGATCGCTAAAATGAGAACCCAGATTGTTGGGGGCAATATGCTGGCATTGTAAACCACCCAGGAAATGCTACAACGTACTATGGGGCGATAAATAAATCTAAATAATGTTGCTGTATTTCTAGAGTAAGTGAGTCAGACTAGCATATACCATGGATTTGAGTTGGTCTAAATTGTAATCTGCTTTGGTCTCTAAGAGCAGCCTGGTCTAAGGCATAAGAAAGCTAATCTTTTCATGGAAGGGAAGCATGATCACTTCTGTTATTATTGTAAACTTCAAAGTGCTTTGAAAAAGTTAAGGGGCCAGAGGCCAGTTTAGCGTTGGCAGTATTAACATGGGTGTAATTCTACATATCATTTAAATTAAGAGTGTGTAACCTGAGAGCCTAAACTTATTTTTGAGATCCTTAAAATCACCTCTGGCTATGATTGTGAAAAAATTAGCAGGGCAACTTTCTGCTTTTATGAAGTGGGAAACATAGAACATATAATGTAAAATAGATTGAACATACTGTGATGTTCCCGTGGTTCGTCCATGAGGCCAATGTTGAGAAAAGACATGGACACGATCTTTCTCGGGATGGAGCGACCAAGATTGGGGTCTGGAAGCCCCTTTTATTGAGATTGAACAAAGGCAGGACGAGCAATAGCATGCGATTAAAGACAGCCTGTAAAAGTACAATTGCTAATCTACTGCTCAGGGAAGTTCTGTCTATATATGGTCATATCCTGGGCATCGTTGGGTAAGGCACATCTAGAGTGGACTATCAGGATGTTATGTTATGCACTATCAGGATATCAGGATGTTATGGAGTTTGTTTCCTGTGGTTCAGCGTGGCTGCGCATGCCCTGTTATGCACTGGGCCATGGGTGACCCACACCTACACAAGGAGTTAAGTGACAACATAAGGGGGAATAGAAAGTTACAGCACAGCATAGGGGGGAGAAAGGGCATGTGTGGGAGTAGCTGGCTCACATAGTTCATGTTACATGAGGCTGCATTGTGAGTCCTGGCCGTTTAGGCTGGAAAGATGTTTCTTGTGCGATGTTTTTGCATCCCTGTGTATGTGTGTTTTCAGACAGCAGAAACTGCCCTGCACACACACACCCGGAATGGATTCCAACAACATACTAAAAAAAATTCCCAAAATCCCAACTAAGAAAAATTGAAAAAACAGAAAGTCTAGACAAATCTCCCCATACCAGGAATTTTTACTTAGCTTGCATTCAGCCTCTAGCCTTGCCTGAATGTTATTTTTTGTTCCGTTTTTATATAAGGCGAATCCATAACATGATTTGAGAGCGTATAAGAATTGCCCCATTCCCCATATGCTTGACATCACATTCACCATTTCTCAACGTTTATAGATCTGTTCCCAGCAGGAACTCTGGCGCATAGAGTCTGTCCAGATGTTTGGTTAGACTTATGAGGCAGATAGGATTTCAGCCCTGACATTTGTGCTATCACAAAATGCCAGAAGGGCAGCCTAAGACCATATGTGTGAATAGTCAGCCAAATGTAGCCTGCAGAGATCTAAAGGTCATGTAGGTTTCTCTGTAGTTGTATGGCCCAGTTCCAAAGTAGCACTTTATTCAGTCATACACCATTTCCTTTGATAATTTCAGACTTCCATTGCCTCTTTGTAGAACCAGTCAAACAAAGAACTAAAATATATAGTTTAATCCAAGGATGAGCTGAGGATCTCATGATCATGTGTAGTAAATTCCCACCTGAACCTGTGGTAAGACTATTAGTTAATTCTAGACACTCATGCAATAGCAATAGCAATAGCAATAGCAGTAGACTTATATACCGCTTCATAGGCCTTTCAGGCCTCTCTAAGCGGTTTACAGAGAGTCAGCATATTGCCCCCAACAATCCGGGTCCTCATTTTACCCACCTCGGAAGGATGGAAGGCTGAGTCAACCCTGAGCCGGTGAGATTTGAACCGCTGACCTGCTGATCTAGCAGTAGCCTGCAGTGCTGCATTTAACCACTGCGCCACCTTGGCTCTTGCCTAGCATCTTGGCTCATGCTAGTTTCACAGAATATATCTCAAGCAAATTAGACACTAGTGTAGTAATTCAGTTCATCTTGTGAACATTACCTGATCTCTCTAAAGAAGATAATAATTCAAAGTGGTGCAGATTTGCAGGGATTAATGTTTGCTCTACCACCAACTCTGTTAAAACTGCAAAATGCTAACCGGTACAAAAAAATAGGCAAAGCTATGTAATTTGTGTTTAACTTGTCTCCAGTATGAAAATAGGAAGGTGAAAGATGAAGTTTGAATTTGATAGAAATATGGATCAGGGAATTCCTATTTATGATGAATGAATTTAAACCTCCAATTGACCTGTATCCTAGGGTCAGGGTTAGAGTTCAAAACAGTGAGGGAAGAAGTTATCTTGAGTTTGTAAAAAAAAAGTCTTGCCAGGGAGTATTCAAACCTTCAGCGCTGAGGTCTTTACTCTTCAGCACTTTTATGAATGACCTTGCATAAAGCGATGGAGGCAACAATTATCGAATTAACAGTTAATACAGACTTTTATGGACTACCTAATAACCTAAAAGGAAAAAAAAATGAAGTTGAAAAACACCTGTAAAACTGATAGAAAAAGACAATGAAATTTAACAAAGATAAATGTGGAGAAATAGGATAGGGATTAACAGTTATCAATAAAGGTAAAGATTTCCCCTGTCCAGTCATGACTGACTCAATGGGGCAGTGCTCATCTCTGTTTCCTAGCGGAGGAAGCCAGCATTATCCGGAGACGCTTCCGTGGTCATGTGACCAGCATGACCATACGCTGAGGCACACGGAACACTGTTACCTTCCCACTGAAGTGGTACCTATTTATCTACTCCCATTTGCATCAGGGGTGGGTTGCTGCTGGTTTTACTACCGGCATGCGCAGAACAATTTACAGTGAACTGCGTATGCACAGCCACTAAGAACCAAAATGGCGACAACCAGGGAACCGATTCGAGGGTGTGGCAAGCCTGCGTCACTGCCAGTTCTGCGACCCAGGCCTGAATTCCACAACCAGTTTGGCTGAACCGGGCTGAACTGGGATCAACCCACCTCTGCTTTGTATGTTTTCGATCTGCTAAATGTCAATGGGGATTCTCAGTCATTCAGGTCATGGTTGTCCCAAAGATGCTTTCCCCCCAAGAGGTAACTGGACTTGAAGATGTTTTGCATCCAAGAAGCTTCTTCAGTTCTGACTAGATAGCGGTGACGTTTCAATTGCCAGGAACTGGGGCAAAGAATAGGAGCTCACTGTGTGAAGCAGCACTCAAGGTCTCAAACTCCCATCTATCAGCTTTCCAGCTGACAAGCTCAGCATTTTTAATTGCTGAGCCATGGCGTCCCAGTTATAAAAAGGATTAAATATTTTAGGAATCCAGATAAAGCCTTTGGAAGAATGATTTAAATCAGTGGTAGTCAACCTGGTCCCTACCGTCCATTAGTGGGCGTTTCAGCTTTCATGGTAGGCGGTAGGGGTTTTGTCCGATACTGAAGCACTTTCCTTTTTTTAATTTAATTGACTTTAAAAAAAAATTCATAGCATTATTTAAAAATTTTCATTAGGTTTTCATAAAATCACCATTATTGTGGAACCGGTGGGCGGTTAGAAAATTTTACTACTAACAGAGATACAAAAGTGGGCGGTAGGTATAAAAAGGTTGACTACCCCTGATTTAAATCAACCTTTTTTAAACCTGGAAAAATCCCTTTTTCTTATTTGTGCCCTCAGATGTTAATATCCTTTTTTACCTTGAATACCTGCACAAGTATAAAAGTTGGAGCATAAATCTATAAATAAGGGAACTGTAGTGAATCTGTTTCAGATATCTTAGATTTGAGGATGATTCATGAAACAAGACCAAGGAAGGAATTAGACAACTCCCATTTGGATCCATAGGAATACTTTTGAGACAAGTTGTTCTTTATCTTAATGGAGTTGGGAAGGGCAATCTAGGTCACCAGGACCAAAGTCTCTGGAGTCAGTGAAGGAATTCAAATTAGAACAAACCTGACCTATTGTTCTCTATCCTCTGCTTGAAAATATGCGGTAAAATGGAACCACCCAATCCTAGATAATCGAATTCATATCAAATTATTCTTTTCTTTCCCTTTCCCCAACATACAACCAGCCTGTGGCTTCCTGTTGTTTAAAATCAATCGTTCCCAACCTGTCAAGTCCACAAGAGTATCATAGGTCTCCATTTGTAACCATCAGTAATATTCCATTTGAAATGGCCAGGGGTGGGTTCAACCGGTTCGCGCCGGTCCCTGCGATCCGGTTGGTCGCCGAACCCGGAAGTAAGTAACCCGGTTTTGATGAATTCTGTGTTTCCACGCATGCGCAGGACGCATACAGCGCCTGCGCGATCCTCCAGGAGCAGCTGGAGCATCGCACAGACGCTAGTACGCATGCGCGAGGACGCCGCACACGTGCGCGAGGACGCCGCCGGCCTCGTTCCCACCGAACCCACCCCTGGAAATGGCCAATATTTCTCAAAGTCACCAGGTTTTGTTTTTAACGTTTTAGCATTCTAATTAACATTTCATGAGATTACAGCTTTCTTCCCATATCTCTGTCAGGACTATAAACATTAAAATTAAGTTGATTTAATTTGGGAATCAGGTGCCATCTAACTGAATTCTATATCCATGGTGTATACAGATATTGCATTCTCAGCCCCTGGTATTTTTCCAAATAAAGGGGAAAAATGAGAACCATTGTTTAAGATTATTGGTGTATGACTTGCATTCTGCAGATAAAAAAAAATCACCAGGTTATGACTTTATTCTGTATAATAACTCTAAATTATTTGAACGGGGCTTTAATTCCCCCCCCCCAGTGTTGTCTCTATGGGTTTATTTTATTTTTCTTTCGAAAGGATGGATTCTGCTATTGCTGTGGCTTCCTAAGATTATTTTGTCATAGGTCTGTGAGGATATGCTGTCTTCATTTTCAGTGCATGCTGCTGATGTTGCTTGATTCTAAAAAGTCTTGGCAGTAACAAGAATTATGAAACAGAGACAGATGTGCTCTCTGAACCTTGCATTCCCAGCCAGACCTAAGAATATATAAGGGCATTTTGAGTCAGGATGCCTGGTGATGAAGTTCCTATATTTGAAACTATCTCTAGTGTAAATGTTTTACTTTTGTTCATGATCTCAGTGACATATTTTATAAATACTGACATTGTATTTAATTGCATACAGTTATGTTCTGCTCCTGACTTCTGGAATATTTTTTGTGTATCATTAAGCAGCGTGAAAACACATTGAGAAGTTTGAAAGAACCTAACTAGTACCAGATCTAGCGGTGTCTTTTGCTGGGCTAATGAAAAAGTATTAAGTGACAGATTTCAGGAAGACATTTGCAAGAATATTTAATATTCAAAGTAGACCAATGACATTTGTTAAAGAAGAGAGGCAGTCAATTTTGGAATGGGGGAAGTATTTCCCATTTCTTAATAAAGGAATACAACTTGTACTTGAGAGACCGCCTGCTGCCAATTACCTCCCAAAGACCCATTAGATCCCACAGGGTTGGCCTCCTCCGGGTTCCGTCTACTAGCCAATGCCATCTGGCTACTACCCGGGGGAGGGCCTTCTCTGTGGGAGCGCCGGCCCTTTGGAACGAACTCCCCACAGAGATTCAGACCCTCACCTCTCTCCAGGCCTTCCGAAAAGCCGTTAAAACCTCGCTGTGTCAGCAGGCCTGGGGTTGATGAGTTCCCTTCCCCTCTCGATTGTGTGTCTATTGGTTATTTTAAAGGCTTGTATTTGTAGCTCTTGTGTTCCCCTTCCCCTCTTGGGTTTGCGAGCCGCCCTGAGTCCCGTTGGGAATAGGGCGGCATATAAATAAAACGAAACCTAAACCTAAACCTTATTCAGTTATGTTAAATTCTGAAAGGATTGTATTAAGAGTTATACATACAAAAGTCTTACAGACTGATTATTTGTATGCTTGTGTGTGCATTTGTGTGTATTCCAGAATACTATTGCTGAATGCCCATATTACAAGGACAATAACTCTGACAGGTTCGCTGTAACCAACTCCTTCAATGTTGCTTTTAATCAATGAAACAAGTAGTAATCCCGGTTTCAGCAGAGACAGTTCAGGACTGAACTTAATTTAGAAACTAAGCAGGACTGGCCCTGGATAATACTTGGATGAGGGACAATCTGGAAATTCCAGGAGTGTAGCTTAGATAGATAAGTTGCAGAATAATCAAGAAAGAACACAGAGAAGCCGTGTGCATATTATTGCCAAGGGGTACATGTATGAAGACACACTTGACTTTGAAAGAGTTTTTATTTTTTAACAATTAGAGTTGGGGGGGAGACTCCTTATTCCAGGAAAAAACAAATTACTTGGACTTGAAATTATGATATTTCATCAGGTAGCTAGATTGTTTCTGCTACATTTCATTTTAATTAAAAATGAGAAAGCATTAATTGAAAAAAAATGCTCAATTTTCATTTTTATTGGAAATTATTATATTTATTTATTGTACAGAAACTGAACACACACACACAAACACACACACAGAGAGAGAGAGAGAGAGAGAGAGAGAGAGAGAGAGAGACCTACCCTGCTTTCTCATTAAATTGGCATTGAGAATATAGGAAGACACCACAGAAAACAATATTGAAATAATGTCTCAGAGGAGAACTAGAAATACTAATGTAGTTCAGTGTGTTTTCTTTTTCAGATCACTCTTATGGATGACTCTAAACAGATCCGTTTTAGTTACACCCTTAAAAAGCTGCTTGATCATTACTTTAGCATTAATTATAAATAACATTGCTTTTTTGCCAAGGCAGAATGGAATATGTTTTATTAATAAAAATCTCTCTTGGAAACAGAGATAGAACATAGCTCAACGGTCATATAACTATTTTAATTGCAAAAGGTTCAGCATTTTGATTAGGGAAACAAGACAGACTGGTGTCTGAAATCTTGGAAGATGCTCTTGAACTATTTTGATTAATGTTTCATGCGGTAGATAGTTTGCAATATTCCTAAAACACATGAGAGCAATTTCTGTATTCACATTCCTTTAGAATTTAAAAACTATCTATCTATCTATCTATCTATCTATCTATCTATCTATCTATCTATCTATCTATCTATCTATCTATCTATCTATCTATCTATATGGGCAGTGCTGCTATAAAACATTTTATCTGTTAAAAGTGCAAATATGAAGATCTAGAAACAACAGTTCTTGAATGCAGAGTAAGCAAGAATAATTTGCAGATCAAAGTGTTCTGAATGGCTTGATGTAGTCACATTTCCTTCTCATGCCTCAATTCCTTTGCCTTACTATTTCTTACTTCTTTTTTGTGTATTGCATCATGTTGCTTACCACAAAAGGAAATAGAATGAAGGGTATGTATATTAAAAAAAAAAGAAATCAGAATTTAAATACGAGATCGAATACATTTCTAATTGAGTGAAACAGCTATTATTGGATCTGGGTTTGAAAAGACACATACATTTTGACTGATTGGGTCCATGCATGGATGAAATGGGGTTATGTTTTCTGTATAGAATGAAGCCTGATTGCTCCAGCAGAAAAGATATAGTGGGGAACAGAGGGAAGCAGCCAAGTCCATGGGTGGTAGGGAAGGAAGACGGGAAGCTGCTGGGAAAAGAGGATGAAGCACAATCATGAACCTTCACAATCCTTGTCAATCACTCGGCTTCATCCTGTATATTATATTATGCTGTGTATCAGTGGTGGGTTTCAAAAATTGTTCGAACCTATTCTGTGGGTGTGGCCTTCTTTGTGGGAGTGGCTTGCTGCCCATGTGACCAGATGGGAGTGGCTTGCTGCCCATGTGACCGGATATGAAGATGCCGACGACACTTGTCAGAACCACCTTAAATTACCTCACACACAGCACTGGCATGCATAAGAATATGATGTAAACTTGTTTTTTAAAAGGCATCTTTGGTTTGCATTAAAACAACTTCAACACACGCAATGTTCTGATGGCACCACAAACGCAGTAGTCATCCTTACCTTTCACAGAGGCACTGAGTTTTATAAATATGAGCATGATAGTGTAGAATAATCATGTCCAAGGACCAGTGGTGGGTTTCAAAAAAATTTGGAACCTCTTCTGTAGGTGTGGCCTGCTTTCCGGGTCCACTGGTGGAACCTCTTCTAACCAATTCGGTAGATTTGACGAACCGGTTCTACCGAATAGGTGAGAACTGGTAGGAACCCACCTCTGCTGTGTATGTTGTATGTATGTATGTTTATTATACTTGTATGCCACCCTATTTCCGAGGGACTCAGGGCGGCTAACAAATAAGTGGGGAAGGGGGGAGATACAAAAAACAAACAAGACAAAAACAAGATACACAAAACAGATTAAAAGCAACACAACAGTCACAGCAATTCAAGTGTATGAACAAAGCTCCAGGACATTCATATGTTCTACACCATGATGCATAATGAGATTAAGACATGCTGAATCAATGGAACAAGGATGTCCACTGGTTCAGCATTTTATTATATCAAACAGCCCTGTCCTATATAATTGCAAGGGAGGAAATTCTGCAAGGGATTTGCAAAGGGTTTTGATGCTTAAAAATCCAGAAAACATTCAGTTGTGGCATCCTGTTCTCCATCTAGGGAAATGCCAATCTGCTCAATATTTTGCCAAATTGTTTTTCTGCATAAGTAGATGATGACTGATTCTAAAATTTATGGGGCTCTTTATATAACACCCCCCGACCCCAAAAAAAGTCCCTTACCTGATGCAGAAACATCTATTACGGGTATTTTTTTAAAAAATTCATTCTTTGGGTTTTGCTACTTGTGTCATTTACTTGTGCTTCACAATGCTATCCTATGATAAGGTTTTGATTGACTATAATTTGTTACAGGGGCCAGTTGGATTGAAAGGTGAAAAAGGTGACCGAGTAAGTACAGCTTTAAAATAAGTTCACATACATTTTTTAACTCGTTAAATGCAGTTTTTTTAAAATTATCTCTGACTAAGGTGAGAAATAAACCAAGTCTTTTTTCTTTCCAAGGGAGACATGGCTTCCCAGGGTATGATGCGAGCTGTCGCAAGACAAGTCTGCGAACAAATGATCAACAGTAAGTGGTTCTTCTATCACATACAGCAAAACCAGAAGTGATATTCAGCCGGTTCAGACCGTCTTCAGTGAGCTGGTTGTTAAAATTCTGCCCAGTTCGGCGAACCAGCTAATTCCAACCACTGACAGGCCCTGCCCCCACCCATTTTTCAGACCCTTTGGGGGCCTTTTTTGGCCATTTGGGGGCAAAAAAGAGCCTGAAAAACGGGGAAGTGGGACCAGCCAGTGTTGGGATTAGTCTGAACTGGTCAGAATTGTTGAATCCCACCTCTGCCTTTGACGTGAGTGGCCGGGAGGCAGCGCTGGGTGTGATGAAGGATGTTGAGTTGGCTACACCCACCCAGTCACATGATCACCCAGCCACGTCTACCCAGCCAGAGAAACGGTTGTTAAATTATTTAAATCCCACCACTGAACAAAACCATATACAAAGTTGTCAGTCCCTAACACACTGTGAACGTTAAACATGTGGGGTATTTGCAGAGTAGCCATGCGATTTATAACAGCCTTCCCTCTAAAGCAGGGGTGTCAAACAGCCTATGGGATCCTTAGATCTGGCCCGTGGCGCCACCCTGGTTTTGTGTATTGGTGGATGGAAGACGCAGGAGCCATGGTTGCAAGAACAGATGTTTATTTAATACAAGATGACAGCGATTCAAACCGCCCGGTAACGCGCCAGGGTATTTATACTCATAACAGTAACTGACAGAACAGTCAAAACCAATCAGGTTGGAGCTGACATAACCAATCACGGGCTGGCAACTGGCTAGCAACAGGCTATGCTGCGTCCCAGCCAATCAGGGTGCAGCATAGGCTGTTGCCGGCCTTTAAAGAATATCCTGGATATTCAACACCTGGAAACAGTGAAGGACAGGCCTGCGATTCCTCTGCCAGCAAAAACGGAGATCGGGCGGACCATTTTCGCTGGCAGAGGGTTGCAGGAAGCTGTCACAGCCAAAAACGGAGCCCGCAAGGGCCTATTTTTGCTGCCAGACTGCTCGGACCAGCACAAACGCCCCCAACATGAGTGCTGTTGACCGGCCATGCTCCCCCCCATAAGTCTAATAAAAGCCTGATGTGGCCCTCAATGAAATTGAGTTTGACACCCCCACTCTAAAGGGTGTTTTCTTAATGGGAAATTGGAACATAGTTTCTTTTACAAGTGTATGTTAGTTCACAATCCATATAGGAAGTGAAAGAGACAGAGCAAAGTTCTTTCAGTTGTTTATCAGTGGTACTTTCCTTAATTCAGTAGTCTGAGCTAAAAGGTCAAGAATGGTATTGCTAGGAGTAAATCTTTTAATATTTAGATTTATACTTGTTGGTTAACATTATGTTGTTTTTTGCCCCTTTGAATCAGTGTTGATTCCTGGCAATAGCCTGGATGTATTTTTGCAGTATTCTGGGCAAGATTTTTCAGAAGTGATTTGTTATTGCCTTCTTCTTAGGGTCGAGAGAAGGGACTGACCCAAGGTCACCCAGCTGGCTCTTTGCCTAAGGCAGGAGTAGAACTGGAGAATCTATTCGTTAAAAAACAAAAAACAATTTTTTTTAAACTTCTTAGTATCTGACTGTGAAATTCTTTTGGAATCCTACGGTTTTGTGGAATACCATTGCTAAAACCTGTGCTAACTTATGAAAATTTGCATGTGCTATTTTTGATGTCCTGTTTAATGACGCGTTTCCTCTTTTTTCCCACTCTTCAAGTAACCATCTTAACTGTTTAGCAATAGCAATAGCAATAGCAGTTAGACTTATATACCGCTTCATAGGGCTTTCAGCCCTCTCTAAGCTGTTTACAGAGTCAGCATATCGCCCCCCCACAGTCTGGGTCCTCATTTCACCCACCTCGGAAGGATGGAAGGCTGAGTCAACCTTGAGCCGGTTAGATTAGAACCGCTGAAGTGCAGATAACAATCAGCTGAAGTGGCCTGCAGTACTGCCCCCTAACCACTGTGTCACCTCAGTTTATTATTCACTGGTCATAATCCAGGAGACACTCATGCTGACAGCACATCTGGGTTACTTCAGGCAGTCACACGTGCTTGGCCATTCATTACCCTAGATTTAAATTTATATATTTCCACTGGTGGATTGGAACTGTAGAGGAGGAGTAAAACATTTGTCAGAGAAATCAATACATAATCACAAGTATCTGAAGAGTGAGTGCAAGCATAATCCATTCCTGATTGAGTTGGAGAAAGGAACCAATATAGGATTATGCATAAGTTTATTGAATGGTTCTTTTTTTTTCCAATGGTAAATTGTACTGGTTTTGACTTTGCCATCACCTAGTAGCGATCACTCTAAAAGGATGTTTCATTATTCACCCTTCTTTTCTTTTTCTCTCCCCAAAAGACCAAATGACCCGAATTAACCAGATGCTGAATCAAATTCCAAACGATTACCATTCAACTCGCAACCAGCCTGGACCTTCAGGGCCACCAGGCCCCCCTGGACCTCCTGGGACCACAGGAGAACCTGGAAATGGAGGCAGGCCAGGATTTCCGGGCGCACCTGGCATGCAAGGATCTCCTGGCGAGCGAGGTGGGTTGTCCTTAGGGGTCATGGGGACATTCCCCTGCAGAAGGAACGGGGTCTTAGCTGAACTTTCAGGATCTGGGACAGTGATGGGACGATCAGCAAAACAAAGAGTGTATGTGAAATGCCAGACTATGAAAACCATTTACGTTCCTCAAAGTGGCATTGAGCAAACAATCCTGCGGATTACCTCTCTCAGACCAATTAGATCGCACAGGTTGGGTCTCCTCCGGATTCCATCTGCCAGCCAATGTCGTCTGGCGACTCCCCGGGGGAGAGCCTTCTCTGTTGCAGCTCCAGCCCTCTGGAACGAGCTCCCTGTTGAGATCCGGATCCTTACTACCCTCCCGGCCTTCCGCAAAGCCACCAAGTCCTGGCTGTTCCAGCAGGCTGGGGGGAGCTGAGAAGCATCTACCTCCATAGAAATTGTGAATGTTGGTTTCGTTTTTAATATGTTTTCTTTGTCTTGTTCCCCCCTTTCCCTTGTCTTTTGTGAGCCGCCCGGAGTCCTCCGGGAGTGGGCGGCATACAAGACAAATAAATAAATAAATAAATAAATAAATAAATAAATAAATAAATAATAATAATAATAATAATAATAATAATAACAACAACAACAACAACAACAACAGCCGAAGTAAAAGCAAGTGCTCGGCGTTAGATATTTCCTGAGAAATATCTAACACTGGCACTTCTGTGACTCTGCTCGAATATATTTTCTGTTTGGTCTGCTTTAGGACTGCCTGGAGAGAAAGGCGAAAGAGGAATTGGAATACAAGGACCAAGAGGTTTGCCAGGGTCACCAGGTGGGTTATAAGAGTCATATATACTCTTTAAAATAATGATATGCACTATCACATGCTTGAAATTTTTATTCAGCCTGATGTTGTTCATCCTCCTTAACTCCACACATCAGCTGAAATTACTAAGTAAATATTTGAGAAATTCCATAGTAGAGGTTGGCTTTTATTTGTAGTACTTCCTTCTCTCCATGTACAAAGTTGCAGGGCTCTCGCACAGATCGCAACAGTCACTCACGCCCTCATGACCTCAAGACTGGACTACTGCAATGTGCTCTACATGGGGCAGCCCTTGAAGAGTATTCGGAGACTTCAACTCGTCCAGAACGCAGCTGCGCGAGCGATTGTGGGTGCACCTCGGTACACCCACGTTATACCTATCCTCCGCGAGCTGCACTGGTTACCGATCAGTCTCCGGATACGCTTCAAGGTGCTAGTCGTAACTTATAAAGCCGTTCATGGTATTGGATCTGGGTACTTGAGAGACCGCCTGCTGCCAATTACCTCCCACAGACCCATTAGATCTCACAGGGTTGGCCTCCTCCGGGTGCCATCTACCAGCCAATGCCATCTGGCTATTACCCGGGGGAGGGCCTTCTCTGTGGCAGCTCTGGCCCTCTGGAATGAACTCCCCGCAGGGATTCGGACCCTCACCTCTCTCCAGGCCTTCCGAAAAGCCGTCAAAACCTGGCTTTGCCTGCAGGCCTGGGGGTGATGAGTTCCCTCCCCTCTCAACATGTATGCGAATGTTGTTTACTTTTATTATTTGTATTTTGTTTTTTTTATGTTCCCCTTTTCCCCCTTGAATTGTTCGCCGCCCTGAGTCCTCCCGGAGAAGGGCGGCATACAAATAATAAAATTCTATTCTATTCTATTCATGGTGCTGTCACGGTGGCTACTTTTGCTATTAATATAGTTTGGGTATTTACTTAGATTTTGGCAGGTTTAGTTAGATTCTGTCTCATTGCTTCTGTCTTCAATTTACTGTTGAATGTTCATGACTAAGTCCACAATAAGCCCACAACAATTTCTACCTTCATTTTACGAAAACTTTTCTTTTAACCATGAACATAAACTGTTCCAAAGAAAATATTATCTACTATTTTCTAAAGCTACAGAGGAGTAGCAAAATTAAAGTAATCTTACGTTTTAATTGAAATTGACACAGAAGTTGCTTCCCTGTGTAATCCACTAAGCTCAATCGGGCCAGAACATTTTTCTATGACTAAACATCGTAAAATCAGGGAAACATCTAGGGATGAGTTAAGTTTTGAGTTTCCAGTGGTTGTTTCATTAACACCATACGTAGAAACCAAATGGAAACATTCCTTAACTATGTGCTTTGAGTGTAATCTAGTTTTTAATTTTGCCAACCACTTTAACTAAACGGCCTCGCATTGAATTTATTGATACAATACCTTCCTTTTCATTGTACAATTAGGTCCACAAGGAGAATCCAGAATGGGGCCCCCAGGTTCTACAGGTTCCCGAGGCCCACCTGGCCCACCTGGCCGACCTGGGAATGGTGGAATCAGAGGGCCTCCTGGCTCCCCTGGATACTGTGACTCATCCCTGTGCGCTAGCATTGCTTACAATGGTCAAGGATACCCAGGTAGGTTATTGAGAATTTAAATATCATTGAATACTTCAATAAAAGCTTGTTCGGCGTGAATAAGAGCCAAGGTGGCGCAGTGGTTAAATGCAGCACTGCAGGCTACTGCTAGATCAGCAGTTCAGCGGTTCAAATCTCACCGGCTCAGGGTTGACTCAGCCTTCCATCCTTCCGAGGTGGGTAAAATGAGGACCCAGATTGTTGGGGGCAATATGCTGACTCTCTGTAAACCGCTTAGAGAGGACTGAAAGGCCTATGAAGCGGTATATAAGTCTACTGCTATTGCTATATAATTTTATATAGTGAACAGTTGTAATAAAAGTAGAGTTAATTAGAAATTAAAACCCAACTATAACTCAACGGCTGAACAATGTAAGCTTTCAGATTCAATCAGATTTAGGAATATTTGTTGTGATTCTCATGTTTATAGAATTTCTCCTGTTTTTGAAAGTAGATTTGTTCCAGTTTGAAGTGTCAGTTTTACTTTAAAGAAAAAAGTCATTTATATACTTTAATTTATTTTTAATGTTTAAAGTGATAGGATAAGGCACATTGCTCTTAGGACATAATTGACCATTTTCCCTTCTTCTTCCTGTTTTCCTTCTCCATCAAACTACTCCTGTACTTCTGAACAAGGTTGACCATTCGTCTAAAGTATAAAGAACAGAGTTTGCCATTTCTGCGTTCATCTTTCTGATTCGTGATGGGATTATCTATACAAAATTAGTACCTGAAACCTAATTTTCCACTTCAAATGTCATTTTGTGATACAGTGCAGACAAGAAGGCAAGGGAGGGCATGGGAAGTCATTATTTGCACTGTTGTCAAATTCAATGGAATCTATTATATTGGTCTATTATACAAATTTCTTCTGAGAAGAGTCAGTTTGAGGCAATGAATGGTCAAAGGAACCTAAATGCTGGATATTTGTGACCGCAGGATACCAAATTACTCGTGACCCGTCAAAAGCGCGGACGACAAAAGCGCGATCGACAAAATCGCGCCTTTGACATCATCACAGCGCGACGAAAAAGATCGAAAAATTCAAATAAAAATTAATAAAAATTAAATTAAAGCAAGCCGATTCACATAAAGGTAAGGGTTAGGGTTAGGGTTAGGGTTAGGTTAAGGGTTAGGGTTAGCTTTAGAGCGTTAGCGTTAGCGTTAGGGTTAGGTTAAGGGTTAGCGTTAGGTTTTTCGTTACTTTAACGGTTAGGTTTAGGGTTAGGTTTAGGGTTAGGTTAAGAGTTAGGTTTAGGGTTAGGTTTAGGGTTAGGTTTGGGGGGGTTAGGGGAAGGTTTTAGCTTTATTTTTACATTTTTTGAACTTTTTCGTCACGCTGTGATGACGTCACAGCGCGCTTTTGTCGAGCGCGATTTTGTCCTACGCGCTTTTGTGGTGGAACCCAAATTACTAAACTGGGAAAGGTCATAACCAGTGACCATGCCATATATTTAAGGCCTCTTCAAGAAAAGATTCCAGACCCTTAATATTGATCACCAATTTGTTGTGTGCACTGTAGCACCTTATACATGATATTGCTGTTTGTTACGTTGTTTGCATGTATCCGTGAATATATATAGATATATATATATATATATGTACACACAAAAGTTCATAGTATTGATGGGTAGATCAAATTCAATAGAATAAGCCATAATGCAAAATTTGCACACTATCAACAATTGAATGAGAAATAAATGGAAAATAATACTGAAGTGCTACTCTTTCAAAAAAAAAATCTGGCATATATATATATATATATATATATAGATAGATATGCATACAATTTAACTCTCGTGGATGTAGCGAATGAAAAACAGTTTTGCACATAGCTGTTCAACCCTGAAAACTAAATCTTTGACCTATTTCAGGTTCCGGCTAACAAATTTTCTATGCCGCCAGTGCTGCTTACAGTTTCAATTTCCATGAAAATCCTGTTTCTGAGATGTTTGTGCACGTTCTAACTTGGACCTGAATCTGTATGGTTATTTCATTATAGATAATGGTTACATAAATAGTGTTGGCCTCATAAGAGGGGAGATGCTCTTTTTTTTTTTAAAGAATGTACTTACTAACAAGCATTTGTGATTGCAGTAAAGGACAATGGCATTTGATAAAGCAAGATAAACTCAATCCCCATATTCTTACTGTCCAATTATATCAAAACCAAGTTACTAGACTGGCAGAGGAGGCTTATAAACTTATTAATGGACATAACACCATAATGCATTTACCTTGGTGAAACAGAAAATTACTGTAAATAATGAACTAATTGTGGCTTGTAAATGATTTGTATGGAATCATGTCCACTAAACCTAGTTTAACATTACTTCCTGCTTTTGCACTCAAACCTCCTGCTGCTGCTTTTTCATTTGTGCCAGCCTAATCTCTTCGGAACTCTCGAAAAATTTCTCTCTATTCTTTGTTAGTCTTTTCTTCATCTTACCTTATTCAGGAAAACTTGAGGGGTTTTCTTTTTGTACATGTAATCTTCTTACAAGGGCTGAAAATATTTTTGATTTTGATTTTCCTGAAAATCTTTGGTGTTCCTCTAACACTAGCTCTTGTTCAGACAGATATGAGGCACATTTGTCAGAAAATAATAGTTACTGAATATTCCCAATAGTGACAACTTGGTGTAAATCTTTGCTACCCCCGTAGGGAACTATTTTGAATAAAACAATGCTACATAATGGAAATTGTCCCTTTTGAACAAAGCATTTATTTTAATAATTGGCTTTCACTTCAGTGAAACTCCTAAAGATCACTTAAGTATACACTAAGTCACCTAAATTTATATGTGTCCCATTGGAATAAGTTACAACTAATAGTGACTAACATAAATCTCAACTGTTTTCACTGGAAATTACTTAAGACGACTTTAGCAAGTTTGTAATATTAACACTTACTTACTTAACCCTGGACCTCAAAATTATTTTATTTTTAGCATCGTATTCCTTAACTCGTACCAATATTCTTTCTGAATTTTTTTCCTCTTCCAAAATGAAATTATTTTGGAGTGATTATTATGTGTGCATTGTGCAAAATCAGCGTTCGGGACTAAACTGCAAAGCAGGACTTTTTTGCTTGCTTGGCATTAAGTCTCTTTGCTCCCTAAGAGATTTAATTCTTGCACAGAACTTTAGATGTGGATGTTGCTATTTCTGTTTAAATTATGCTAATTGGTCATACAAAAAGTTTTCGAAAGGGAACAGAAAAATTTCGTCAACAGACAAAACATGGTGCTTGCCCCCCAGCCACCTGTTTTTGCTGGACACACATAAGAAACTCCAGATTCATGTCAAATGCAAGGGCAGTGCCTCAGTCACAACACCCCTTGTTGAGACCACTATGTGTAGCAGAATTTCTACATTAAATTATTGATTTTAGGATCATTTGTTAGTGGGGTTTTTTGTAAATGAAATCACTTCCAAATAAAAGCCCTGAGAATTGGCTAAAAGAAAAAAGACCAAACCATCCCAGATTTACTAAAACGAAACCATAACCTAATAGCCTGCTTTTAAACTAAGAAAAAGAAATCCTCTCTTGATTCAAAGTCATGTGATAATAACTTTAATGTTCCATTGGACAACTATTTTCAACCAGAGTCCTATGTACCTGACAGTGGACCATATCAGCCTGACATAGCACCAGTGGAACCTGAAAGAAGAGCTGAGGACTATGAGGACTATGGATCTGATATGCACTCACCTGGGTTCCCTGAACACATGCGCTGGAAACGTTCCTTATCAAGAAAAGCAAAAACAAAACCATAAATGTCTTATTTTCTCACTTCTCTCTCTCCCCTCCTCACTCCCCTCTCCCTTTGGGTATTTGTTTTTGTTGTTGCCATTCTCTCATATGTAGATATGCTATTCCACCTACCGTGTTTCCAAGCAGAAGGACCACTTCATCTTCTGAGAATATCTGGCGTATGTGGGAATAGCAATAGATGTTGCTACACATTTCATTCTCTCTCTCTCTCTCTCTCTCTCTTGGAATGCCTGTAATATACCTACGCTTCAGGTGGCTGCGTTAAACCTTAACAAGTGCATCAAAGTGATTGCAAGCCTATGATTCTTTTAATAAATTAAAAATATAACAACCATAAAAACCCCACATTCTTCACAGCTACTATAGCTCAGCAACGAAAGGGCTTGGCCTTATAATTTTCTTCGTCAAATCACTTGCTCGGTAATCCAGTCACTGTTACCAATCTGCAACATCTAATAAAAGAAGAAATGTCTCTTTCCACATAAGCAATTTCTTCTATTTTTGCATATATCTTGCAGGGCATATTCAGCTTTTATGCGTCTCTTTTAACAACCACAAACCTTTAAATAATATAGCTGGCATCCTTGTATCAACTGGATACAATTTTAAAAGAAATAATGGCTTAAATTTTCCTTGTTTTAGAGACCTTAACATTTATGCCAAATTGCAGTCAATCCTGCAGAGATGGAATTGCATGTTTGTGTTGTATATTTAGTTATGGTCCCCCTTTTCTCCAGAATATAATGTTTCATAGTTATCAGAAAAAAAGCAGTTGGAAATTGTTTGCAAGACTATGGATATAGAATTGCTGCTTTTATATTTTAACTGCAAATTGTGAATTTCACTGCCTTATATTATTTATTTCTGAAACAAAAGAGGCATTTTTCAATAAAACTACTGAAAATCTATACAGAGTCTGAGTATTATTGCTGGAAAAAATAGAGATTTCCGAGGTTTTATTGTCATGGGAAATTAATCACCTGAAACATTGAACTGTATTTCTCTCTGCATGTGTGAGTGTACACATCTATACACACACATATATACCATATTGAAGTTTAAAATGCTGAACGAGGAGCACTTTATTTTTAAAAACATTTTCCCCGCTCTGAAAGTTTAGTTTATGACCTTGTTGTATGGAAGCTTCCATAGCAAAATGAACAGAAATCCCCAAATTTAGAAAACTCCATGTACATTTTTCAAATGATCTGTAATCTCATTAGTTCAATATCCGGTAGAGTTTCCAGATTTTTTCAGACCAATGGTGCCTTTTTAAAAATGGGGGGGGGGGGGACAGGGGAGAGAACAAAACGAGCAATAAAAGTGGAAATACAACATAATAGTAAGGTGACCAGATTTTAACATTGGTAAAGCGGGATACCATTGACCGTGTGTGTGTGTGTGTTCTTGATTAAAAATTTGGTCTTTGATAATCAGTTCTCGATAATCAGTTCTCAACAATTATTTGTTATTATTAAAGTTTAACATTATAAAATTAACAAAAATAATATAAAACTCGTATCCTGGCGAAATAGCCATATGGCCGCCGAAAACCGTATATTCTTTTCCCGTTCTCCCACCGTTCCCTAGTTTGTCGTGCATTCTTTCCAAAAGTCGGGACTTTTTTAAAACACCGCGGGACGCGGGACAAATTGTTAAAAATCGGGACTGTCCCGCCAAAAGCAGGATGTCTGGTCACCTTGATAATAGAAGCTTAAGTATTTTCTCTTCAGAACATGGACTGACTTTTATTGAGTAGTTAAACCATTGGCCCATGCAGCTCAGTATTACTAGTGTTAACTGGCAACTGGCTTGCCAAAAATTCAGGTTGTTTATTTTACTAGACATATGGTGGTTCAGCCATTGCCCACCATATGTAAACACTGCTACTACATGATTGGTACCTACCCAGTCAATTTGCACCAAAGATCTGGAAACGTGCCACGATTTTATTCCTACCAAAACTGATTGAACATTTTCCCATCAAAAGCCCTTTCTGACCTCAACTCACACATATTCCATTGTGTTGTGCCCTTGCATTTATTGTCCCTCTTACTTACGGAGAACGGCTGTAGGATTCGGGTTTAGCTAGTCTACAGAAAAGAAGAATTAGGGGTGACAAGATAGCAGTATTCTAATATTTGAGGGGCTGCCACGAAGAAGAGGGTCAGATTATTCTCCAAAGCACCAGAGGGAAGGACAAGAAACAATGGTTGGATACTAATCAAAGAAAGAAGCAACCTGGAATTGAGAAACTTCCTAACAGTGGAATAGCAATAGCAATAGCAGTTAGACATATACCGCTTCATAGGGCTTTCAGCCCTCTCTAAGCGGTTTACAGAGTCAGCATATCACCCCCACAGTCTGGGTCCTCATTTCACCCACCTTGGAAGGATGGAAGGCTGAGTCAACCTTGAGCCGGTGAGATTTGAACAGCAGAACTGCAGAACTGCAGTCAGCTGAAGTAGCCTGCAGTGCTGCATTTAACCACTGCGCCACCTCGGCTCTTAAACAATCAGTGGAACAGCTTACCTCCAAAAATGGTGGGCCCTCCATCATTGGATGTTTTTAAGAAGAGTCTAGACAGTCACTTATCTGAAACGGTATAGGTTCTCCTGCTTGAGCTGGGGGCTGGACTAGAAGACCTCCAAGGTCCTTTCCAGCTCATTCATTCTATTTCTATTACTGCAGACCTGCAATAGCTGCTCCTGATTCTATGGAACCAAATTGGCAACCAACATCCCATCCGTTTACACAAAATAAGAAGCAAAAAGACCTAACATTTCTAACACTAGAAACGATAGAAATTTTTTATTTTATTTTCCATTTTCATAGCATATAATCACATGTATACTATTACATAGTCAATATCATGTTGTATTATTAAGTAATTACATCAATTCATCTTACCATCAACTACCAAAGAAAGAAAGAAAAAACAGTTATTGGCTCTTTTGCTCTCCATACACCATATTTATACCTTATATGACACTTTCTTCCCCCTCTCTCCTTCCCCTTTCTACATCCTTTCCTCCCTCCATCATTTTCTACTCTACTTCCCCTTCCTTTCTCCTTCTCCTCTCTCCCCTTACCACTCTTCCTTATACACCTCATCTTCCCCCCTCACCTCTCTCCTGTCTCTCTCTTCCTATCTTTCTTCTCTCCTCTGCTTCGCACTCTTCCTCTAATTCACTTGGTGTATTTCAGCTTCAGAGCAAACTCCCTTTTGTGTTGATGGTATTTATAATTCCATTGCAATATACATAAAAAAGAAAAAATAGCAGTATACATGTACAATCATAATACCTTAAAGTCCAACACCCCTCCTCCAACTTAGTAAACTCTGCTCCCTCCCACCCTCCCCCCAACCTTCCCCCCCCTGACTTCCCAGAACCAATACAAGGTATAAATCTTTAACAAATACAGTTTAAAATATACTTAAAGAGAAAGTAGAAAATTAATAACATCTTTGAATTGAGCTTAGCTCCTCCTTGCTAGGCTAACTATAAACAATTTGTATCATATCTGATCTTAATCTATCGTTAAAACAGAAACAAAGTTGGCCATTTATTTTTATTCATCAAATTTTAAAACTTACCAAGTTGTGCTGAAGCTGGCAAAGGATTCTCAGGCCTAAGACATTATCTATACTACTGTACAAGATCTAAAATGAGCTAGTTGCATTAATGCACCCATTCTGTGGGTAAGAACCAGAGTGTAGCCAAAGATCCATTGTACCAGGGAGCCCACCTCTACACATACACAAACACACCAGTATTTCTGATGAAGTGTCTTCGCAACAGAGCAGACAGAATAAGTCTTCTTTTGCAGTTATTTGCTTTAGGCAGCAAATATAGCCCCATTGTTTAAAAATGAAAATAATTCCAGGAAAACAGCAGTTCATTGTTTTTACACTAGACAGTGGACAGGTCTGAAAGGGCTTCTGATCCCCCCCCCCAAAAGGCTTAGTGATTAATTTATCCATCTACTACAAAAATTCAATTTACTTCATGCCAAAAGTGACAACAATTTCAAGCCAAATTGCACCTGACTGAAGGCAATACAACATTCTCTCTCCAAATATTAGAAATACAGTTGTGGAGGTATGTAAGATAGTCTAATGCAGTGGTGGGTTTTTTCGTTGTAAATGTGTTTTTATTTTCCATTTTCATTTCGTACAGTCACATATATACTGTGCATAACCGGGGCCATATAACATTAAACAATAAACACAGCCATTCCTCTTGTCAACAATACCCCCCAAAATAGAAACCCAATGTACCACTTCGACCCTCCATACACCCTTTCTTTCGCCCCCCTCCAACTTTCCATCTTCCCTCCAACATTCCCCTCTACCCTACTTCCCCTCCCCCTCTACCACTCCTCTCTCCCAGTACACTCCCTCCCTTCCTTCTCCCCCTCCCTCCAGTCCTCTCTCCCACCCTCTCTCCCCCTCTTTCTTCTATCCCTCTACTCCTCCCTTCGGTGTATTTCTACTATCTATTAATATATTCAGCTTGTCCTATTTTTACAGTGAAATTAAAGAGCAACAGTATACAAGTGCAGTCGCATTACTTTAAAATCTAACACATACTATATATCCCCCCTCCCCCTAACACCCCCCTCCCTTCCCCCCTGACTTCCCAGAGCCCATACACGGTATAAGTGCAGTGATGGGTTTTTTACTACAGGTTTGCTTACATGCACGCAATGCTTCTGCCCATGCGCAGAAGTATACGGATGGGTAGGCGGAGCCTCCCGCTGCCACCACTACCGGTTCGGCCAAACCAGGCCGAACTGGGAGCAACCCACCTCTGGTCTAATGCCAAAATTTAATTTACACTGTGACCCATTGAGGATTTGCTGTCTACTTGCAAATTTGGTGTATCAGAGAAGTATATTTCCCCCAAACAGTTCAGTTCAGTTCTCTTTACAATTTCAGCTCTAAGAAATTTGTCCTTTAAAATGTGGGGGGGAAAAACATATAATCTTTGAGTGCAAATCCATACAATGATGCAAAAGATATCCGTGTCAAAATTAGGATGAAAGCAGAATTGCTTTTATTGGGTTTTATGAACTGGAGAAAAATACAGGAAATTAATACTATATATTATAACTGCAGCAAGATTGTGGGATGCACAACAATGGAAGTATAATGAAATACCCACTGAGAAGACTGGATTATAAAATTAATGGAGCTTGCAGAAATGCCAAAGCTGATCTTTCAAATAATAAAGATATTTGAAAGACTGGAAGTCTTATATGCGCTTTTTGTTCAAGAAAGAAAAGACTGAATTGGGTTTGGGGGCTAGAAAAAGGAAGGGAAACTGAGGGGTGGGGAGAAAAAGGGAGGGGAATCTGTAAGATGGCAACTATTATAGCAGTAGCAATAGCAATAGCAGTTAGACTTATATACCACTTCATAGGGCTTTCAGCCCTCTCTAAGCGGTTTACAGAGTCAGCATATTGCCCCCAACAACAATCCGGGTCCTCATTTTACCAACCTCGGAAGGATGGAAGGCTGAGTCAACCCTGAGCCGGTGAGATTTGAACAGCCGAACTGCAGAACTGCAGCCAGCTGAAGTAGCCTGCAGTGCTGTATTTAGCAATAGCAATAGCAGTTAGACTTATATACCGCTTCATAGGGCTTTCAGCCCTCTCTAAGTGGTTTACAGAGTCAGCATATTGCCCCCAACAACAATCCGGGTTCTCATTTTACCCACCTCGGAAGGATGGAAGGCTGAGTCAACCCTGAGCCGGTGAGATTTGAACAGCGGAACTGCAGTCAGCTGAAGTAGCCTGCAGTGCTGCATTTAACCACTGCGCCACCTTGGCTCCTGTCAATAGAAGGGCAGAAGCCTGCCTTCCTCCCTCCCTCCCTCCCTCCCTCCCTCCCTCCCTCCCTCCCTCCCTCCCTCCCTCCCTCCCTTCCTTCCTTCCTTCCTTCCTTCCTTCCTTCCTTGAAAACCTTGTTTGGAGAATGGGTGGTGGGCCATCCCTAACTAGGATTGCATGGCTGCCCTCATCAGCTGCAATGAAATCCTGGCAAGAAATAATTAAGGCATGTAGCACCGATTGACTCACTGATATTAAGGCTGACTTTCTGATGACTTGGGACCTTTTATATAATTTTCTTCTTTCATAAAAACAAAAAATAACTATGTGGAATAGTTATTTTTTTCTGCTAAGTTTCAAAGGAATTAAAATTATATTGCCAAATTCAATAATTTTCCAGTGGCAGTGTTAAAAACTTTATATGTGCAAGAAACAATTATGAAGGAGTATAGAACTGAATTATTTTCATTACAGAGAAGGTTTTACTAGATTCGTTGGATCAAGGACACCTGCCTCCACCAGATGCTGTTGAGCCTCAGGTCTTCGCAATGAAGACCTTCAAAGTGAAAAGGGAAGTTGGTGTATTTCAAATACTTGTTAAAAAGTGTGTTTTCTCTTCAAAACTTTTGTGAGCTTCCCATCTCAGAAAGCTGCTACTGATTTTTGGTGATTGCAGTTGGAGTGGTTTCTGGATTTCACCCAAAATATGGGAGAAGCCACAACCCTGGAATCTCATAGTGCCTGCTGTCGTGACCCGACAAATGCGCGCATGACAAAAGCGCGCCGACGAAACCGCGGGGAAAAAAACGTGACGTCATACACGCGCCCACAACAATGCGATTTCAGTTAAGGTAAGGGTTAGGTTCAGGGTTCTGTTTAGGGTTAGGTTTAGTGTTAGGTTTAGTGTTAGGTTTAGGGTTAGGGTTAGGGTTAGGGTTGTTGAAGGCGCGCTTTTGTCGGCACACTTTTGTCGGCGCACTGTTGTCGGCACGCTTCTGCGCTCATTCGTCAGCGCGATTTTGAACTCGCAATTTTCTCACCGCAGTTTTGTCGGCGTGCTTTTGTCGAGCGCGCATTTGTTGGTGAACCCCTGCTGTAGACCAGGAAACCATTCTGGAGCATGCATGAAAATAATTGCCAGCTATATAGCTTATTTACCAGCAACATTCCATAAATCAGTATTATAATAGGGCAGCAAAGTTATGTTCAACTTTTAGAAATTGGCTATTTAAAAAGTGCAGTATTGATTGACAGTAGATTCCTATAGATAGATGGATCCCTAAACTTGGCAACTTTAAGACTTGTGGACCCAACTCCCAGTGTTGACCCACATGCCTTAAAGTTGCCAAGTTTGGGGACCTGTGCCAAAGGGGCTTTTCATCAGGTTTAGCATCAGGAAAAAAGAGTTAAGATTCCAGAATCTTGGAAACTAGGTAAGCATAGTTGTCTTAATGTATTATTAAATACATTAAGCAAGGTCCCTGTGAGTTGTCAAGTTTTCCTTCTCACAACCTCCCTAAATGGATCAACCAATGTCTCACTTATGAAATGGGGCTGAAATGTCCCTCCGCTCCTCATATGCCATGTTTTATTTTCCAGACTCCAAGAATTCACCTAACGACTCTTTCCAATATGCTTAGGAGCAAAGGTTTCTTCAAAGAGAGGGAGGCATAAAATGATTGGAAAACTTCAATTATAATAATGCCTCCTAACTATATTTACAATAACCGTGTTTGAAGTTTCTTCAGCTTTTGCCTCTAGGGCTTGTAATCTGGAAGCTACCCTTGTTCTCGGGTGCCTACTGATCTCTTCTTTCTCTCTGGCCCTAAGAATTTTTCAACATATTATGATAAGGAGAAAAGTCCCAACCTGTTTCCAGCCCCATCTGTTCATGGAATACATTATTATATTGTCAGGTGCTCACCCCGTCTTACCTCTGCAAAAGGCAATGCCAGAGGTATGCGTACGAGGGAGAGAATGTGATAGAATAATGTTCTAGAAAATTACATCAAAGCTAAACAAGAGGAGCATCTGCATTTCTTGCCAAAGATCATTTCAGATACTTGTAAGAACCTGCAGGTCTCACCCAAATAATGATTCACAAGAAGGAAGAAGAATGGGTCTGCGCTGAATTTTCCCAGCATAGGTGAAATGAGCAAAGCATGGATAATGAAGCTGGATGGTCTAAAAGTCCTGCTTCTACAAGAGAAGAAGGAAATATTTCTCATTTTTTCATTGCAGCATGATTACGATGCAGTTTGGCGATTACTACCCCCCGAATAAACATATAACAGAGAAAATCTGCACAAACACCCATTATTCACACAAACAATGTACAAAGTTACGTTAGTTTGGGGGAAAATGTAGGAATTTGATATATTAGACAGGGTTTCTAACACAACGTGGACTAGGAGAAGGGTGTATTTAAATACTTAGATATTTAAACAAACTTAAAGGAGTATTAAAATGGAATAAACAAAGTTATACGTGGAAAAATAAACCAAGATCAAATGAAATGGGCAGATTCACTTAGATCTACCTGGGCTTCTGGGTTTCCTCTTTTTCAGAAAATGAAGTTAGTGTATGTGAAGACTATTGGCAAGAGATATGTGATGAGGTGTAGCTGTCTCCATATCAAGGCAATAAGAGTTGAGTCCAGCCCAAATGAAGTAGTTTCCTGATAGGCACTACACATACTAATTCACAAAAGATCTTGTTATCAGGAATTCATTTGTGAGCTTTCATATATATAAGTTCTTCATTTTCAGGTGGATGAGATGAAGCAGTAAGATACAGTAGATAGATAAATAGATAGATAGATAGATAGATAGATAGATAGATAGATAGATAGATAGATAGATAGATAGATGGATGGATGGATGGATGGATGGATGGATGGATGGATGGATGGATGGATGGACGGACGAACAGATGGACAGATAAACAGACAGACATGGAAAGAGAGATGGGAAGGGAGGGAGAGGGGGGGGGGAGAGAGTCTAGAGTTTGATCTATGCTGGGAAAATAATGCAGTGAGCAGCAGTCCAATAATACAATTGTATGGTATTTACATAGTTATTGTTTACCATATAGCCTTCCCCAAATGGGCACCATTTTAAGGATGGAGAACTATGACTTCCACATTCCAAAGCCAGACTGGATGGCTTTAACCACAATGATAGTTTGGATGAAAAATTATAGTTTTAATCTTGTCCAGATTATTGCCTTTTATTGTATTGCCCAGAGATACTGCTGTGAGATGGATGGCCATATGAATCAAATAAATACATCAAAGTAATAAATATCTTCTCGTATGTATTCAGGCAACTGTCATAAAATTGGGCAATGGTTTATAAAACAGACATGCAAATACTATGTCAGACAGAGGCATATCTGTCAGTGGATATATGTCAATGGGGTTGCATTTTTTTTTGTTCCTTAGAATGTATGTGGGTGGTTTTAATTATCGGAAATGAGTAATCAGGAGTAAAAAAAAAATTGAGACTTGGATATTTGCTTCTGATTGCTGCTGTTGGAACTTTACTTCTTCAAATGGTTCATCCCAGGGGTGGGTTTCTCGCCCCATTCCAACCGGTTCGGTTGGAACGGGGCCGGCGGCGTCCTCGTGCATGCGTGCGGCGCGTGTGTGCACGCACGCGGCGCACGCATGCATACTAGCGTCTGTGCGATGCTCCAGCTGCTCCTGGAGGATCGTGCAGGCGCTCTATGCATCCTGCGCATGCGTGGAAGCGCAGAACTCGTCAAAACCGGGTAAGGAGCGCGGGCGGACGGGTGGGCCCTTCGCCGTTCCCGGAAGTTACTTACTTCCGGGTTCGCCGACCAACCGGTTCGCAGGGACCGCCGTGAACCGGTTGAAACCCACCCCTGGTTCATCCTGTCATTTACTAAGCAATTGTGCAAGAAATAGACAATTCCTGTGGTAGAAGATCCTTAACTTTAATTAAACTTTAACAATTAATATAAAATGGTCTTCTGCTTCACAGTGATGACTCAGCAGATGTGACTATCATAATGGAACCAACTCTCGATGCTAAAAGACAGTTTTGTAGCTGCCTATTTCTACCTGCTGGAGAATAAACCTAAAATGCGTTCAAGTAACTGACCATTTTGTTAAAAATTATTTTCAAATGTTGTTATTCATCTTTTACTCCAGTGCTAGCTTGTTCCAGATTTCCTGTCAAAACACATTTGATTGTGCTTCATATCTCTTTTTCCAGAAGCATAATTTGCATAAGTGAGCTCCAAACAAACAGCTGGATTCAATTCATCTTTGGCAAACTGAATTCGTAACCCTAATTTCTCTTTTCGTTTGTATATAACCCTTCTCTCGTAATGAAAAAAGAATGCAGCATTTCCCACCCCCAAATTTTTGGGGGAATGAAAAATGGAATGAATCGTTTATTGCAAAGTCAGGGAGGAAAAAAAAAACCCAACTTAATCCTTATTTTCCTAAGAGGTATGTAAAATTCAAGGTACCAAAATAGACAGTCCACAACCGATTGCTCTCTACTGATAAAGAAAAACATTGCAATTTCTTTTTGTTCATAGTGTTAAATTGTGTTATTGCAATCTTCCCACTTCACCTCCTGCTCCAAATAATAGCACAAAATTTAACATCTATACTCATTTGGGTAGGTTCATTGCCCAAAGCCACAGACCAATGAACATTCCTATTGTCTATTTTCAGTCCTATGCTGTTCCACCTGGAATAATAGTTTCCCCCTATTTCATCTCATCATCATATACATAGTTGAATTGAATTGAATTTATTATATTTCTATGCTGCCCTATTCCCAGAAGGGACTCAGGGCGGCTCACAACCAGGTCAGGGAGGGGGGGATACAAATAGGAAAAAAAGGGACATGGACAAAACAATACCACAATTTAAAAACAATCAACAGCCACACCATTTGAGCGGGGACAAGAACTCATCAGCCCCAGGCCTGTCGGAACAGCCAGGTTTTAAGGGCTTTGCGGAAAGCCTGGAGGGTGGTGAGGATCCGAATCTCCACGGGGAGCTCATTCCAAAGGGCCGGAGCAGCCACAGAGAAGGCCCTCCTCCAGGTGGTCACCAGTCGGCATTGGCCAGTGGATGGAATTCGGAGGAGGCCTAATCTGTGGGATCTAATCGGTCTGTTGGAGGTAATTGTAGTTGATTTTGTCAGTGTGCAAAGTGTAAAGGAATATCCGCATGTTGGGTTTCAAGTCCTGTTCTGACCTCGGCTTCCCAAAAGCACGAAGCCAACTCCTCGTCCCAATAAAACCCCTTTTATTTAGTTTAAAGTGAATTCCTCTCCAGCAAAGTCCCGGCCAACAGTCTTTCAAGGGATTTCACAACTACAGACCTTTATCAGGCTTGGAGAGCTGCCAAGCCGATATCTTCCAAATACCACTCTGTATCAGATAATACTTGGCAAGAAGTCAGGAACAGATGTTCACTCTAAGGAATTGAACTAATTGTCTCCTGCAAACTTCCCTCCCTTTTTGCTGCTCTTTATTCCCTATGGTAGGGACCATTCACCATCCAGCTGTGGCTTTACTCCAGGGGTGGGTTTCAACCGGTTCGCGGCGGTCCCTGCGAACCGGTTGGTCGCCAAACCCGGAAGTAAGTAACTTCCGGGAACGGCGAAGCCCCCCCCCCGCGCCCGCGTGCGCCCGCGCCCCCGCTCCTTACTCGGTTTTGATGAATTCTGCGCTTCCACGCATGCGCAGGACGCATACAGCGCCTGTGCGATCCTCCAGGAGCAGCTGGAGCATCGCACAGACGCTAGTACGCATGCGTGCACTGCACGCATGCGCGAGGATGCCGCACGCGTGCGCAAGGACGCCGCCGGCCTCGTTCCAACCGAACCAGTTGGAACGGGGCGAGAAACCCACCCCTGCTTTACTCCCAAGTCAACCCTTCTTCCTTAGCTGTTCCCTTCTCCTGTCAGCTCTGCACATGCCCATACTGGGAACAGGCTCCAGCTGTTCTTCTGCCTCACTGATATCCGACTTCAAGGGCAGCTGATAACTGTCAGACAGCCCTGGCCCCATCTCTGCCTCCGATGCAGGGCACTCATCAGAGCCTTCCCCAGACTCCAGGACTGGTCCATGTTCCTCTCCAACTTCCTCACTGTCTGAATCTGCAACCAGATCCGCTGGCTGCTGGTGGGTCACAACAAGTCCATCTGTTGCCATGAATACATACAACCTGTGCTGCCTATTTGCATTTTCCTTTATATGCTACTTCATTGAGAAAGCGAAAGCGACTGCCCGCAAAGGCTCCTGGATTGGGGCTGAAAGGTAAAAGCAGAAGCTGTATGCTCCGTCCCATAATTGGGTAGACCAGGTTGCCTGATAGACCAGTCCCACCAAGAAAAACTTAATCTCTCATCTGGTATAGCCAACGAAATGAGGAGAGCCCATGGCTTAGAGGTTAATACATCTATCTAATATGTAAGTAGCCGGGGTTCGAATCCCAGAAGGGTATGGCTAGCTGATGAGAGCTCAATAGCTTGAAATAGATCTATACTAGTCTCCCTTTAGTTCTTTGTTGGTAAAACATAAATTTAACACAAAAGGTTTGTCGCGAAAGTGACTCCCTGTGAAGGCTCATGGATTGGGGCTGAAAGGAGAAAATGGAAGCAGTATGCTCCGTCCCATAATTGGGTAGACCAGATTGCCCTTATAGACTGGTCCCACCAGAAAAAACACTTCATTGAGAGCTTTAAAGTTGATCCTGCAATTCATCTGCATTCCAGATTTAGCCTGAGTGAGATCTTTAGTATTCACTTCCATTCAGTGGTGGGTTTCAAAAATTGTTCGAACGTACTCTGTGGGTGTGGCCTCCTTTGTGGGAGTGGCTTGCCACCCATGTGACCGGATATGAAGATGCTGACAACACTTGTCAGAACCACCTTAAATTACCTCACACACAGCACTGGCATGCATAAGAATATGATGTAAGCTTGTTTTTTAAAAGGCATCTTTGGTTTGCGTTAAAACAACTTCAACACACGCAATGTTCTGATTGCACCACAAACGCAGTAGTCATCCTTACCTTTCACAGAGGCACTGAGTTTTATAAATATGAGCATGATAGTGTAGAATAATCATATCCAAGGACCAGTGGTGGGTTTCAAAAAAATTTGGAACCTCTTCTGTAGGTGTGGCCTGCTTTCCGGGTCCACTGGTGGGACCTCTTCTAACCGGTTCGGTAGATTTGACGAACCGGTTCTACCGAATAGGTGCGAACTGGTAGGAACCCACCTCTGCTTCCATTGCAGTTTATGATACCTGCAGCTTCTTCACTCCCAATTTTAATTAGGTTTCATATTTTATAATTGTTGACCATCCCTGAAAATAACTATGGCATTAAAGGTGGTTCCTCTGCTTTTTTGGTGTTTCCTATCTGTCAAAGGATTGCATATCACATGGACGGGCACACTGATTTAATGAATTGATTAAATTATAAGTGGTTGCCTTTGATCTACAGCAATCACTGAAATTCTTTCAGAAAGGTTTATTGGCTTTTCTATTAAACATCTACTTACGGTATTTACTTACACTTAATAAAACTATTTGTATCCTTGAATGACTCTTTATCATCCAGCTCATTAAAATAATCTAGAATCGATGGTCTGAATTTGAAGATGTTTTTTTTTAATGGATTAAAACCAAATTGTCCGATTCATACGGTTTCCTTTTGGTGAGAGTAAGAGCGGGATGAATGCTAGATATACAAGAAAATGATGGGATTTCAGAACATCTTCCGAGAATCAGGGGTGGGTTTCAACCGGTTCGCGGTGGTTCCTGCGAACTGGTTGGTCGGCGAACCCGGAAGTAAGTAACTTCCGGGAACGGCGAAGGGCCCATCCGCCCGCCCACGCTCCTTACCCGGTTTTTATGAGTTCTGTGCTTCCACGCATGCGCAAGACGCATACAGCACCTGCGCGATCCTCCAGGAGCAGCTGGAGCATCGCACAGACGCTAGTACGCATGCGTACGCCGCGCGCGTGCATGAGGACACCGCCGGCCCCATTCCAAACGAACCGGTTGGAACGGGGTGAGAAACCCACCCCTGCCGAGAATCATATTGTATTTATGAACATATGTGTTTAGCAGCCCTGGGCTCCTCTTCTGGTTTTCTGCTGTGTGGCTTAGTTCTTTTATCCGACTCATTGATTTGCAGCCAATCATGAGACAATGGAAAAGGGGAAATAAGCCAACTCTTTATGGGATATAAGTCCATTTGTTGTACATGAATACATTTCTCATGATCTCATCGTTTTCTTCATTTACTGGCATAGAGAAAGGTGGCCAGGGCATATCTTAAAACACATATCTATGCCATTTCTCCTCTTCATCCTGGCAATCCCTTGAAGAAATCCAAAAATCAGTCACCCTATCAAAGGAAACTTTTCAGATGACGGTGTGTCCCATAGCATTATCTAAATTTCAGGTCTTGGTTCCAAAATATGTTAGATTTTTATTAACAGTAAGTTGGATTTCAATCAATCTTTTTTTTTTTAGAAATATACTTTTCTATTTTCCATTTTCATAACATATAATCACTTGTATACTATTACATAGCCAATATCATATTGTATTAAGTAGTAATTACATCAGTTCCTCTTGCCATCAACGCCCAGAAAGATAAAAACCCATTATTAGTTCTTCTGCTCTCCCTACACCTCTTTCTTCTACCTCTCTCCTACCTCTTTTCTTCCCTCCATCATCCTTTTCTACTCTACTTCCCCTTCCTTTCTCCTTCTCCTCTCTCTTCATTCCACTCCTCCTTATTCTCCTCATCTTCCCCCCTTACCCTCTCTCTTATCCCTCTCTTCCTATCTTTCTTCTCTCCTCTGCTTCCCACTCTTCCTCTCATTCACTTGGTGTATTTCAGCTTCTGAGCAAACTCCATTCTATGTTGATGGTATTTATGCTTCCATATCAATATACTTAACATATCTTAGTTTTAAAGAAAAAATAAGAGAAGACAGTATACATGTCTAATCATGTTACTTTAAAATCTAACACCCCTCGTCAAGCCTAATATACATCCCTCCCTCCCACCCTTCCCCCCAACCCCCCCTCCAGCCTTCCCTCCCCCGACTTCCCAGAACCCATACACAGTATAAATCTTTAACAAAAACAGTCTAAAATATATTTGAAAAAAGAATAGAACATTGATAAATTGAACTTAGCTCCTCCTTGCTAGGCTAACTTTAAACAATTTATATCATTCCTGATCTTAATCATAAGCTATCTGGAATTTCTTAGTCCCATATTTATTTTGTATATAATCGATCCATTTTTTCCAGTCTCGTTTATATCTTTCGTTTGAGTAGTCCTTAAGATATGCAGATATTTTAGCCATCTCGGCTAAATTTGTGACTTTCAAAGTCCATTCTTGAATTGTAGGCAAATCTTCCTTCTTCCAGTATTGCGCCACCAACAATCTAGCTTCAGTTATTAAGTGCAAAATCAAATTAATCTCTACAGCTGTACAATCAGTAATTATACCTAACAAAAATAACTGAGGGGTAAACTTTATCCTTTTTGTTTAAGAACATTTAACCCTAACCCTAACCTAACCTTAACCCTATTGGATTCCAATAAATCTATGGTATATTTCCAGGCAGTTCCTATGTACAAGTTCTTTGTGTGGTCTTGGACATGCCTTTGAATCCTAGGCTATCTTACTTTATGCTTATATTATAATTATTTGTCATTCACAAAAAGCACAGTTATCAATGGGTGACTCAGGGAAAGTTGGTTTCACAGAAATAGTAAACAATGTTATTATATTACAGGTGGTCCTCAGTCAGGGATGGGTTGCTGCCAGTGTTACTGCTGGTTTGCTTCGTGCATGCTTTGCTCACCTGCACGCCCGCTGCGTGTTGCTTGCGCATGCGCAGTTGCCTGTATATTGTTCATATCAAAGGTGAGGAGAGATTCGAGGGGTCTTGATGCTTTCTTTTCCTCATAGACCCTGCTGTCACTACAGTCCTTGAAGGAGATAAAAAACACTCCAGGGGAAGACAAAAGAGTTACATAATCTGAAGAGAAACAAGAGCACACTTCATCAATTCCAATTCCACCCCACTCTCTCCACATCCAACTCATTCTTCCAACCTGCTTTTCAACTACTTTTCCATCTCACCCTAATTTTTTCCACACTAGTCTGTCACATCTACTCAATGGCAGCTCGGATGGCAGCCACAGGAACTGGAAAATTGACAAGACTCTCTCATCCAATACCAGGGCCAACTGACTTTCTCTTCACTGGCCTTCTCCAGTATGACCTTGGGTTCCAACTATGATGCCTCTAACAGGTGTTTGATCCTTATACTCCTACCAAGCTACCACATCCTATTACCAGTTCAATCCATTTGAACTCCTTGGCTCCAACCCTCCCAGCTTCATACCAGCCCCACAGTCTTAGATCTTTGATTTCCTCCATTGTCTTCTTCAGAATGTCCACTTGGACCCAAACATTCAGATCCCCTAAGAAATCTAAAAGCTAAGGTGCATAATTTAAACTCATGGCTGTTCCATTAATTTAGACTTTGCTTTTAATCTAGTTTCTTCCTTAAACACCAACTTAATATTAAAATGAAAAAGAGGGCTTTAAAAAAAAAAGGTCTTTGTTGCGACTCTGTTTTTCATTCTGAACTTAATAAAGATTTAGAATTTGCTTCAAAAATTAAAGTGGTCTTTGAACTCTCCAGGGAGCGCCTGCTCTGAATTTAACTTGGTTCCTTGTTTATCAAGTTATTTTGCTTTGGTCTATTGATTTCTGGCTCAGAAATAACAAAAGTAATAAAGTCAAGCATTTTAGTGCTACATTATTAAAAAGTCCAAATGTCTCTAAATCTTTGCTACAATCCCCTGACATGTTCTCATAGATTCATCAATCACGAATAAAGCTACTGGCAGCCTGCTGCATTTATGACACAATGAAAAATTATTTTTAGAAAAAAACTATTTTCCACAAAATTTGGAATATGTAAGAAACTGCTATTTCCTTTGTTGTCATTTTTTAAATTGCATATATCTTATTCCAGTAGTTATTATGTATTGCTTGTTTCTTCATCATGTGGGGCTGTTAATCTACAAGGGCTTTTGCTTTAACCTTTGTGGAAATTCCATTGGATGGCAGACTGTTTTATAAAAGTTGTTTTCGGGATATACCTTTTAATATCTTTTTAATACTTTATTATTATTAGATAATAAGATATATATGGATAGATAGATTGATTGATTGATTGATTGATTGATTGATATAGATAGATAGATAGATAGATAGATAGATAGATAGATAGATAGATAAATAGCTAGATAATAGATAGCTAGATAGCTAGATAGCTAGAGATAGCTAGAGATAGCTTGATAGCTAGATAGCTAGATAGCTAGGTAGCTAGGTAGCTAGGTAGCTAGGTAGCTAGCTAGGTAGCTAGATAGCTAGGTAGCTAGGTAGCTAGGTAGCTAGATAGCTAGATAGCTAGGTAGCTAGATAGCTAGATAGCTAGATAGCTAGATAGCTAGATAGCTAGATAGCTAGATAGCTAGATAGCTAGATAGCTAGATAGCTAGCTAGCTAGCTAGCTAGCTAGATAGATAGATAGATAGATAGATAGATAGATAGATAGATAGATATATAGATAGATATATAGATAGATAGATAGATAGAAAGAAGGTAAAGGTTCCCCTCATACATATGTGCTAATCATTCCCAACTCTAGGGGGCGGTGATCATCTCCGTTTCCAAGCCAAAGAGCATGTGCTATCCAAAGACATTTCTGTGGTCATGTGGCTGGCATGACTAAATGCCAAAGGTGCACAGAACGCTGTCACCTTCCCACCAAAGGTGGTCCCTATTTGTCTACTTGCATTTTTACATGCTTTCGAACTGCTAGGTTGGCAGAAGCTGGGACAAGTAATGTGGGCTCACTTCGTTACGTTGCCCTAGGGATTTGAACCGCTGAACTACTGATCTTTCTGATCGACAAGCTCAGCATCTTAGCCACTGAGCTACTGCATCCCCAGATAGATAGATAGATAGATAGATAGATAGATAGATAGATAGATAGATAGATAGATAGATAGATAGATAGATAGATATAGAAAGAGAATTAGATAGAATGCAGAGTTAACTTGAATGAATTAGTAAGTAGACATAACATGTTTTTTCATAGTTATCAAAATAACTGTGGAAATCAGTGTGGAACAGTTGTTTATATACCAACTGGGGAATCTTCCTGGGTAAAAGTTAGTTCTCACAGTCAGTAATAAACAAACATGATAACTCTGAACATTTCAGAAACAAATGACAGAGATAAACTGCTTCTCTTGTGTAAAATAGGAGGCTGGGCAGTCTTTTACACAAGGCAGGAATAAGGAAGAGGCATAGAAGTATTTGAATATTGCCTTTATATGCAATATAAGTGGGGCTTGCTTTTGAAGCACAGCAGCACAAGAATTCTTTGACTATGGATTCTTAACTTTCTTCGGTAAAGATATATCATAAGCACTTGGATTCCTGTGAGCTTCCCTAATTTATTCCAGCCCTACCTGCTTGGTGAAGTCAGCTGCTAGATAAGTTTCGGTCAGCCAATTTTTCTGAACCCAACTATCTCACAAAGTTGTTTTTATGAGGATAAACTGAAGGAGCGGGGGGAGGGGGTTTCCATATAAACTGCTGTGAGTTCATGGAGAAAAGGCAGGATATAAATCCTCCTACAAAAAGCTCCCTTGGCTGATTTAGGATCCATCTGGATTAGTATGAGATATAGCACCATTTGGAAGATTGGTGAATGCTGAATATTCCAGATTTGGGTGAATGAAATTCTAATGGACTAAGGCAAAGTCACCATTGGAGCTATGGAAAATACAAGAAATATTTGATTTTTTTTTTAAAAAAAGCATGATGCGTGAAATATTTTCCTGAGCTTGTCTTTTTATTAATAATGTAAATTTAATTTGTCCAACAAATGTATTTTGTAATGATAGTTTAAATTTTACTGCAAAGCAATTCGATGTGGGTTTTTTCATGTCGTACAAGTCTGTAATAATGTAAATTTTTCTAATATGCACATAGCAAATTAAAGTCTAGGTAAATAGAAGACTGAAATGTATTTGAATATAGGTAGATTGAGTTGGTAGTTCGGCTGTGGGTCTGAGCTTCAAGTTTGGCAATTTGGTTGCTAATGTTTCATCACCATTCGAGGAGACATCATCAATGCACTTTAAATTGAATTCGCTGACAATATCTCCTCATTTGCAATCAACTGTTGGCTCAGACCATCAGCCCTATAGAAGATTAAGTAGGACATTTTTTTTCTGCAGGACATCTAAGTCTTAGTGAAGTTTCCTTCTTGTCTGGGAAGATGGATAAAGAACACTGGTAGTATGGAACCACATCTAGTCATGAATGTATACAAAAAATATAAAAGTAAGCACACTTGGTAAAAATAAATTGAAACAAAATTCAGACGAGGATTTCAGCGTGCTAAATTAGAATGAATCTTTTTTAAAAACTGCCAATGCTGCAAAAGTTTACTTGGCCATATCTCTGACATAGATATATTTTGGAATCTGCCTAAGAGAGATATATAGATGCACATAAAAACATTATTCATAAAGGCTGCTGAATGAAAGCTTGCTTCATCGAGACCTCAACTTTGCAAATACTACAGAATTCACACAACCTGCAGAATTCACACAACTTGCACCAAAGGTGGCCATCTGGGAGAACACTTACAAAGATTTCCAGAGTGAGAAATTTCAAGGAAATGCTGCAGAATTGCCTGTAGTCTATCAAGAATGTAGAAAACCTAGATGCCTTTTGTGCACATTGAAGGTTTCCCAGGCTTGGCAGTTTCAATGAATGCTGGGTCAGTTCTGTAGCATGTGCTAAATCCACTCAACCTGGAAGCACTTTGGCCAGCATTGTAAGAGAAGGTTTCTTTCAGTCTTCTCCAATAAATTTCATCAAAGGGGGGAAGAATGGCCCAAAGGAGGCAAGTCTTTTGGTGAACCCCACAGAGGAATTATTTAGTTAAGGAACCTAGAGGTGGTGAAAAGAAAGGAGGAAGACATCAGGATAAGAGAAGTAAGTAGTATGTTCTGTACTCTGTACTTCACTGTTTGTCCATCTAACTGCCTGCTAAAAAAAAACCATACTCAAGGTTTCCACACTGACTAGTGCGGCGTTGTTGCCACACTGGAGGGCTGCTCATGTATAAGGGAGGGTGCTTCGTCCGCAGATGACCGGCCCTGGTTTGCCTTGCCTAATCAAAAGGAAAACACCAGACAGAATTCCTTGGGATGAGCTAAGCTTTGAATGAACATCGAAGGTCTCTTTTATTAGAAAAGTTAGTTACAGCATCATCAAAAAGGAGAGTATCAAAAGGCATATATAATCACACATGGTACAAGTAAACTAATGAAAAGTTCACAGCATTCTACAAATAAACCAATAGAAAATCACATCATGGTAAAGGGTGGGCAAAGGGGGAATAGAAAGTTACAAGCTGCATGGCATTGGGAGGGGAAAGGGGGAATAGAAAGTTACAGCACAGCATAGGGGGGAGAAAGGGCAGGTGTGGGAGTAACTGGCTCACATAGTTCATGTTACATGAGGCTGCATAGTGAGTCCTGACCGTTAGGCTGGAAAGATGGTTCTGGTGCGATGTTTTTGCATCCCTGTGTTTGTGTGTTTCAGACAGCAGAAACTGCCCTGCACACAAACACCCGGAATGGATTCCAACAGACTAGTTACAGAGTGTGTATTGCAGGATTACCAACAAGTTCTGAAGCTACTCAACCCAATACTTGGAAAGGTATTGAGGTTGGATGCGTTTGACGTCTTGAAGCTACCGAGGCTGAAAGCATTTTAGTAAGCATCAGGGGAGGAGCAGGATTAGGCCATCCCTTTGCTTCAACTCAGTAAAACACATTGCCTTTAGGCCACACATCATTTGTCAGAGTGGATCCAGGGGCACAGCCAGACAATTCAATCTGTTGGCCCATTGGTTAAGTCCTATTCTACCTTGCCAATGATGCCAATGAGTGCTATGCTGTTAGTGAATAAATTAAAGAGGTTAATTAGTCTTTCATGTTGAAAACAATTACTAATATGTTTCCTTAATGTGGGGTAGGCTGGGGTGAGGCTGCAGCAGGGAGAGAGAGGGTGGAGCTTTGAAAGGTGGATTACTCACCTGTCAACTAATATGCTACAAGTGTCTGTCAATCAGGTTACCAAGTATGAAGGAGGGCAGTGGGAATGAAGCAACAATTAAGCTCCATCTTTGACTAATGATTGACAACGGGTGGTTGTCAGCATTCATGAGTAGTCAACTGAGAAGGCAAAATGGCATAGATGTAAACAAAATAGTAATCCCTTAAGTCAGGGGTGTCAAACACATGTCGTCATGGTGTTGTCACATGATGTATTGGGACTTTTCTCCCCTTCGCTAAACTGAGTGTGGGCGTGGCCAACACGTGACCCATCTGGCCCATGGGCTGGGAGTTTGACAGCCCTGCCTTAAGTAATAAAAACTGAGAATTACAGCCATGTGAGACAATTGGCAGAAATTCTAGAAAAGTAATGCACTTACTGCGGGCAAAATGTGGTTTATTTTCTCATTTTAAATTGATCTTGTGTGCAGGTCAGAACTAGCATTGTAAAAGGAAGATTCTAAGTGTTTTTTCAAAAGTGCTCTAAACCCAGAATGCGGCCGCGCGAGTGATTGTGGGTGAACCTCGGTTCACCCATATAACACCTATCCACCTCGAGCTGCACTGGCTACCTGTTGATCTCCGTGTGCGCTTCAAGGTGCTTCTTACTACCTACAAAGCCCTTCATGGTAGTGGATCTGCGTACTTGGGAGACCGCCTCCTGCCAATTACCTCCTCTCGACCCATAAGATCCCACAGATTAGGCCTCCTCCGAGTGACATCTGCCAGCCAGTGCCGGCTGGCAACTACGCGGAAGAGAGCCTTTTCTGTAGCAGCTCCGACCCTCTGGAACGATCTCCCCGTGCAGATTTGTACCCTCACCACCCTTCAGACCTTCCGCACAGCCCTCAAGATCTGGCTATCCCGCCAGGCCTGGGGGTAAAGACCATAATTTGCCCCCGCCCGAATGCTGAATGAATGTTGCTTGATTTTAATTATATACTGTGTTTTTATGTTATTGTATGTCTTCCCCTCCCATATAAGTTGTTAGCCGCCCTGAGTCCCCTCAGGGAAAAGGGCGGCCTATAAATAAACGCAACTGAAAACTGAAACTGAAACCCGTGTTCAACATAAGATCTGCCAACATTTCAGAAAATACCAATCAGGTGTCCTACATCACAGCCATGGAAAGCAATACAATAATCAGGGGAAAGGACATGTGAGTAATAAAAAAGCTGATAGGATCCCACCCATGACAATCAGCTGATAGGATCCCACCCATGACAATCAGCAGCCATTTTATCAATGAATCATACTAGATTGCGTCAGAAATAATTGTTAGAAAAGAGAAAACATTACAAATGGAACAGCTAAAATGACTTTATGTGGCCCAGATCTCTCAGTATTCCTTAGCCAGTTCAAAGTTACATAGTTATAGATCAACAATTTGAAGGCCACGGATATATGGATTGCGAAGAGGTCTCTCCGGGTTTAACAATGTGAATGTTTTGTATGACCTCAGAGAAAGCTTAATCTGACTGCATGTTGCTTGGTATAAACTTTGCGTAATGGCCCAAGTTACAGAGTTCATAAAACTAAGCTTGATGCTGTTAAATTTATATTTAGCTCCCCTGCTATCATTATTCTCCTTTGCAACTAAACAAAAATTATGTGGGCACTTTTCTGCTGAACACAAGAAATTCTAGAGTATTAGGAGATGGAAATTATAGCATTTTTGTGGAATTGTTACCACTGTGCATAACAGCAGAATATATATATATATTCTGCTATTTTTGTGATATATACTGTACAATGGTATGTGTGGAGAAATTGTGTGTGCATGTGTGCTTGTGAAGTACTGTACATTAACTGAACACTACATTTTGCTTATTTGCTGTTTGCTGTTACAACCCTTAGAGAGATTTTTTTGGGGGGGGAAATAGTTTCTTTCATTGTTGGGATTTACTTGTACGTAAGGAACACCACAACACTAATTAAGCCATACATTTTCCCTATCTGAATATATTAGCAATGTTGTGCTTTCCATTTTGGAGCTACTTCAACTGGAGAACCTGCAAGTTTTTTTTTAAATTTCCCAGCAATGAAAATAATATGACCACCTGGCAGAAGATGATGGTCTACATTGAGTAACTGGGAGATCATAGCTAAATATGAGAGCATAACAGCTTCACCAGGAGACAAAAGAGCACCTTCATGATCTGGAACAGTTGAAGTCATAACCAAAAAGCTGATTTGTTAATAAAGCAAACCTAATTAGTGGAACTTTTGAGAATGGGGTACAATACACAAGCTCTGACTTTTATCTGTATGTCTATCTTTTATTCATGCTTATAAATGTACTGTATATCTACAGAGGATTCATGGACAGTTCAAATGTTATCTTCATGGAAGATCCATTTAAAAAACAAATAATATGGTAACTCATTCTTAGCATCCATAATTTGTTTCTGATACATCCCCATAATGTCATGTCATTTTAAGATGTCGCCTTATTAAGACAATAGACTATCTAACTCACCCAATAATACTGGCATTTAATTTGCAGACGCTGCTCAGGATTGCTGGCTTGACTCTTTTCTAGCTTCACCTAAAGATGCCAGATTACAGTTGGGAACCATCTCCATGTAAAACAGATGTTTATCCACTCAGCTATGCCCATTCCTAAGTTAAAAAAAAACCCTCAAATGAATTAAAGTAGGTATGTTACAGTCTCACTTTAGTTTATCTGCTCAAATCTGAAGCAAGACAATTGTACCTTACCAAAGTAGAAGGCAAAGATTTTCAACAAGAGGGATTTCTAGAGGCAAATATCTGGCAAGTGTTCAACTCTACGGTTTGCCATCTTTGTGAGTGGCTTTTAGCAAACCATTTGGAGAGAACTATGAAAGAAGGAAATGTCAATACTAAATGCTTTCTTCTTAGTTCCCACCCTACACTCTCTTCCCAGTGATGGGTTTCACTTATTTTTATCACTGGTTTGCCCTGTGTGTGTGTGCGCGCACCTTCCGGGCATGCATCCGACCTAAAAAATGTGGCTAAATAGGCGGGGCCATCCATGGTCTCCGCAACTGGTTTGGCCAAACTGCTCCGAACCAGCTGAATACCACGTCTGCCTCTGCCTCGCTTGGGAGACAGTGACTTTCTCTGACTCCCAAGAAAAAAAGATGAGGAAGAATAATACGAGGGCTTTGTTTGCCTACAATTACGTTTAAGCCCACAAACATCAGCTGAATCAATCAAAGGGAAAAAAGAATTAAGCCTGCAAAATGTGAAAGCTGCCATATTTAGCGTTCAAAGACTAGCCCTCTACATTATTGCTGAGTATTGAAGTCAAGAAGTCATTCTTCATTTAGATTGTGAGATTGTTTTAAGCTGTTGTAGGAATGTGCAGAGTTATCGTTCCCTAGCATTGCTGCGGATGGGAGAAGAATTTCCATCTCTGTGTAGAATCCCAATCTCAAAAACATCCAAAGCAGTCCAATATAAGACAAGAGCCGAGGTGGCGCAGTGGTTAGGGTGCAGTACTGCAGGCCACTTTAGCTGACTGTGATCTGCAGTTCAGCGGTTCAAATCTCACCAGCTCAAGGTCGACTCAGCCTTCCATCCTTCCGAGGTGGGTGAAATGAGGACCCGGAATGTGGGGGCAAGTTGCTGACTCAATTTGCTAAAAAAATTGTAAACCGCTTAGAGAGGGCTGAAAGCCCTATGAAGCGGTATATAAGTCTAATAAATAAATAAATAAATAAATAAATAAATAAATAAATAAATAAATAAATAAGTAAATAAATATCGGTACATAAATTTAGAGCTGGAGACTGAACTTGCTATAAGCAAGTACTGAGGTCATGTGTATTGTCCATGGTTGGAGGCATGTGTATGAAGAATATTCATACACATTCATTTCTTTTCCAGGAAATATCCATAATGAGGAAAGAAGAATAAATAAATCTCTATCAGCAACAGAGAGCCAGAAATTCCATCTAGAACAATCTACTAGATCCCATGTAATTTAGATAGGCCTCAAGATTTCCATTAAGCTTTGTGCTTCCACAGATTTGGGGCATCATAGAGGCACAATGCTTGTAGCTCAATAGCATGACCCGTCAAAACCGCACTCGACTAAACCGCGCCCGAATAAACCGCGTCGCTGACGTCATCAACAGGGCGACAACAACCAGCGGGGAGAAAGAAGGACGCTTTAAATAGTGCTTTGAAAGCAAGCCGATTCAACTTAAGGTAAGGGTTAGGTTTAGGGTTAGCTTTAGGGTTAGCTTTAGGGTTAGGTTAAGGGTTAGGGTTAGGTTTAGGATTAGGTTTAGGGGGGTTAGGTTTAGGTTTAGGGGTTAATTTTAGGTTTAGGGTTTACAGCGTGCTTCTGTCTCCGCGCTGTTGTCACCCTGTTGATGACGTCAGCAACGCGGTTTAGTTGGGAGCGGTTTAGTCGAGCGCGGTTTTGTCGGTGAACCGCTCAATAGAACCTCACATGTTTTGTATTTGTGATCCAGATTGCCATGTGGCCATCAGTTGCTGACCTGGTTATCCTATGTTCCTCCTTAAAAGAAGACCTGTCAAGGATAGGAAGCAGAAGATGCAGTCATTGCTTCTGAGAAGAAATGACAGCAGCTGCAGACAACTTTCAGCCCCGTGCTCTTTCCAAAATAAAAGTATTTACAGTTCTTTTTTTTTCTTTTCAGCATGTTGATGCCCTATTTCATTCTATTTCCTCAGCTTTGAAAAGAAGGAGACACCTTGACGGCTATCAGATGAGCACATACCCAAAATGCATCACTTGCCTCTATACACCTTTCTTTCTTTCCCTCTTCCCTTGGCAGACAAAGTCAAGGTGCGGGCACATCTTGAAGAAGAGAGCAATCAGACACCCAGGAAGCTTCAAGTCACCATTTATTATGTTTGTCACAAATCTGGCAATGTTTTTTCTGGGAACATTTCATTTCAAATCCTCTGGGGATTCCAGCTTTATACACACTTATTCTCCACATGGCCATTTTTATCCATGTGGTCTCTAAATACATCTAGAGACCCTGAAAAACTTCCAAATATTATAGGAGTGATGCTCTAGAAAGAAGAAAACTTATAGATATCCAATTCCCTGAAACCTTTAAGCTTCAGAACAGTTGAAAATGTTTGGTTTAGGTTTGGTTTATTGGATTTCTATGCCGCCCTTCTCCCAAGGACTCAGGGCGGCGTACAACATTAAAAAACACATATTACAAAAGTTAAAAAAATTAGAATATCCAAAAAACAAACCCAATTAAGATTAACAATAATATTTTAAAAAAGAATTCGATTAAAATTAACAATAATCAATCATTTATTTTGTTTTGTTCAGGCCAGGCTGGCTTGCTGGAAAAGCTAACTTTTTAGGGTGCATCGGAAGGACCGGAGGTCGGGGGTTATACGAAGCTCCGGGGGCAGCTCATTCCAGAGGGAAGGCGCTCCCACAGAGAAGGCTCTACCCCTAGGGGTTGCTAGCTGACACTGTCTGGCCAACGGCACCCTGAGGGTGCCAACTCTGTGGGATTGCACTGGATGGTGGGAGGCTACTGGTAGCAGTAAGTGGTCTCGCAGGTATCCCGTGAGACCACCTACTGCGTACAGTCCAGTGGTGGGATTCAATTTTTTTACTACCGGTTCTGTGGGCCTGGCTTGGTGGGCATGGTGTGGCTTGGTGGGTGTGGCTTGGTGGGCATGGCAGGGGAAGGATACTGTAAAATCTCCATTCTCTCTCCACTCCAGGGTAAGGTTACTGCAAAATCCCCATTTCCTCCCGATCAGCTGGGACTCAACAGGCAGAGGGGTGGGGGCAGTCAGAGGTGGCATTTACCGGTTCTCTGAACTACTCAAAACTTTTGCTTCCGGTTCTCCAGAACTGGTCAGAACCCGCTGAATACCACCTCTGGTACAGTCCCAATCTTGGGTCACTGTTGGACAGCTAAAGTCTCCCTCGAGTTATGCTTATTTCTTGGTAACACTTTCACACATCTTTGTAATTTTTTGGGGCAACACATCTGAACAACCTTCTTCCAGGATGTCTTTTTAACTTCTCAGTTTAACTTACAGCTTTGGGATTTTCCTGTGGGTCTCATGTCAAAGTACTAACTATATCTAACCCTGTTTCATTCTGTTGTGGTGAGCCAAGAATAATAATTACGGATAGGATGGGAAAGTAGCTTCTTGACTAGCTTCATGGAAGTATCAGCTGTGACAATGATTATCTTGTGATTCTTTTTTTATTAAAATGTTTTAATAAGTTTTACAATAGCATACCTTTCCCCTTCCCACCCTCCGTCCCCAATCCCACATCCCCCCCTCCCCTCCCCCCAACTTCCCAGAGCAAATACAGGGTATAAACATTTAACAATCATACACTAAAATAAACTAACTAACTTTAGCATCATACCTTCACTTATACTTTAACTCCCCTTTTGTAAAGCTAACTTTAAATGAATTGTAACATTCCTTGTTCATTCATTCATTCATAAGCTAACTGAAATTTCTTAGTCCCATATTTATTTTGAATATAATCAATCCATCTTCTCCATTCCATCTTGTATTTCTCATCTGAATGGTCCTTAAGATATGCTGATATTTTAGCCATCTCTGCTACGTTTGTTACTTTTAACGTCCATTCTTGAATAGTAGGCAATTCTTCCTTCTTCCAGTACTGCGCCACCAACAATCTTGCTGCCGTTGTTAAATTCAGAATCAAATTAGTCTCTATAACTGTACAATCTGTAATTAACTAACAAGAATAAATGAGGAGTAAACTTTATCCTCTTTTTAAGAATATTTTGAGTAATCCACCATATTTTTATCCAAAATGCTTTGACTTTTTTACAAATCCACCATATATGATAATACGTAGCGTCAGCACAATCACATCTCCAGAATTTAGATTGTAAATTTGGATACATACAAGCTAACTTTTTAGGATCTAAATGCCATCTATAAAACATCTTGTAGAAATTCTCTCTCAGGTTTTGGGCTTGCGTAAATTTTACATTTCTTACCCAGATCTTTTCCCATGTTTCCATCATTATTGGTTCTTCATAGGTTTGTGCCCATTTTATCAGATTATCTTGTGATTCTTATAATTAGAAAAGAACCACTTTCTATCAGTAAGTTCTTGTGTTTATGTGTGCCCTTTGTGCATCTGTGTACAAACATAGCTAATTAATAGGAAAAATGCTTTCATCCCCTGTTTCTTTCCCATTTCCAGCCCTAAACATTAGCTAGAATGATAGGATGGATGTTACAGGTGATAATTATGTGAAGTTGGTCAGGGTGGGCACTTGCTATGAATACTGTTTTCCATCTCATCTCTTACAGTTGTCATGGAAATAATCATAGAAGTGGTCACCATGCCACTTATTCCACCCACTAATCATCACTGTATTATTGGAATCCATCCAGTTACAGTCATTAACTGTAGTTATTGGTTTCTCTTAACACTGCTGGAATTTCTGCAGAAACTCAAAATGAAGTTCGGCAGCTATGGCTAGCATTTCGAGATCACCCATTGTTTATGCTGCAATTTCTATGTCCTTTAGCTATTTTATCTTACAGTATTCTTAAAGGTATTTGGTATGCAGAAATATATGATTGAAATTCAGATCAGCTCATTGTCATGGTGTAGAGGAGGGGTGTCAAACTTGTGTCATCATGGCGTCACCATGTGATGTATCGGGATTTTCCCTCTCTTTGCTAAACCAGGCATGGGCATGGTCAGTGTGTGACACATCTGGCCCGTGGGCTGAAAGTTTGACAGCCCTGGGGGTTCAAAGTTTCAAAGTTTAATAACACTTGTATGCCGCCCAATCCCGAAGGACTCCGGGTTGAGTCTCCTGCTTGGGTAAGGGGTTGGACTAGCTGACTTACAAACTCTGTTATTCTGCTACAAGTGTCCAGCCTTGATAAAGATAGAGAATATAGTTAATAAAAATTTATTTTTTAAAAAAATCTTCCTCTCTGTTCATCACATACTCTATCACGACTCCCTCTTTCCCCAGATATCTTTAAAATAAGGATTGCTAAATCACCTTGACCTCTTGACATGGCATTGAATCTTCAGGTCTCACATAAATCTTCGTAAGCCTTATGGAAGCCATTTACACATTTCTGTCGAATGCAACATTCATTTATTCATTGCACTTTCATTTCATTGCAACTTGGCAACTCTCAGCAGCTCCCTGGATGTGAAAACAGTAAAACGTACCCAGTAAGCTGGTATGAAAAGAAAATACGCCATAAAACCAGATGAAATAAAGTAATATAAATTAAATAACCTCAGTGACATTACAAATGAATAGCGACCAAATTTCTTCAGCTGAGCAGAGGGCTGTTTTAAACAGCTTAGTCTTTAACGTGCTCCTGGAGGTTATCAAGGCCCATCTGGTCACTGATGGAAGGCTGCTCCCAAGCATTGGTGTGGTAGTTAGGAGCACTTGCTGACTTTAAAGTGGACTTCCCAAAAGTGGAAGTTTGTTACTGGATAGTCTAACACAGGGGTAGTCAACCTTTTTATACCTACCACCCACTTTTGTATCTCTGTTAGTAGTAAAATTTTCTAACCGCCCACTGGTTCCACAGTAATAGTGATTTATAAACTAGGGAAGTAACTTTACTTTATAAAATTTATAAAACAGAGTTACATCAAACCCCTACCGCCCACCATGAAAGCTGGAACACCCACTAGTGGGTGGTAGGGACCAGGTTGACTACCACTGGTCTAACAGGTTGGGCCATTTCAGGTTGGAATGGGTGGTCCCACGGGTACTCAGTTATAAAATTCTTTGCAGGTCAAAAACAGCACTTAAAATATATATCTGGAAACCAACTAGAAGCCAGTGCAGAGCCCATAACATAGATGTCACATGTTCCCAACCTTAGTGCCAGTTAGGCTGCAGGGCACTGAAAATTCTGGAGGTATGAATAGTCTTTAAAGGCGGCTTCGTGTAAAGCAAGTGCTCTAACTGGGTTTATTTATTTATTTAGTGTATGGCAAAAATGATAAAAACCACATCACAGTTACATTATCAGTGAGCAAATATGAAACTACAGGTGGCCAACTTGTGACCACAATTGAGCCCATGTTGTTAAGTAGGAAATTTGTTAAATGAGTTTGGCCCCATTTTACAACTTTTCTTGCCACATTTGTTAAGTGAGTCACTGTAGTTGTGAAATTAGCAAAACGGTTGTTAAGTGATTCTGGCTTCTTCATTGACTTCTCTTGTCAGAAAGTCACAAAAGGCAACCATGTGACTCCAGGACTTCAACCATCATAAATGTGAGTCAGTTGTCAAGCATCCGAATGTAAATCATATGGCCACAAGGGATGCCGAGGTGGCGCAGTGGTTAGAGTGCAGTACTGCAAGCCACTTCAGCTGACTGTTATCAGCAGTTTGGCTGTTCAAATCTCACCGGCTCAGGGTTGACTCAGCCTTCCATCCTTCCGAGGTGGGTAAAATGAGGACCTGGATTGTTGGGGGCAATATGCTGACTCGGTAAACTGCTTAGAGAGGGCTGAAAGCCCAATGGAGCGGTATATAAGTCTAACTACTATTGCTATTGCTAGTGCTATAACAGTTGTGTGAAAAATGGGCACAAGTCACTTTTTTCAATGATGTAACAGTCACTAAATGAACTGTTGTAAGTCAAGGACTACCTATGTTTTCTTTATTTATAAATTCAAAGGTAGACTATTTATGTAGTCAATACATGATGGTTTTCAGTGGCGGGATTCACTAACCTTCGCTACCAGTTCGCAAATGTGAGCGCACTTGTATTCTGCGCATGCACAGAAAGTCATGCATTATGTTGGGGCTGGTGAGCGGAGCCTCCAGCAGCCGCCGCTACCAGTTCATCCGAATTGGTGAGAACCAGCTGAATACCACCTCTGACGGTTTTGTATACGGAAAGTCTTGCATACGGAAAGTCTTGCATACAGAAAGTTTTGCATACAGAAAGTTTTGCATACAGAATGGGTTTCCCTGATATGATCTAAGTAGGTTCAATGAGGTTATGAGTTACTATAGTTTGTTCCTTTTGCCCCAGTTGAGGTCGCAATGTGGAGACCTACATGGAGTTAGGCAAGGTCCCCACCAGGCACAGTTTCCATCTGCTGCTCAAGCAAGCAAGATTCTCAGATTGCAAACCTGCTCCTTTAAGGGTAATGCAGACCACATGCCTTACTTACTTACAATTAACTTAATTGTCCCAGCACTTCATACAGATTAAGCTCATTCAGAACATGAGACCATTCACTAGTAACATCTGTCTTCATGGTGTGATCAAGATGACTCAAACAAATCATGGAATATTTTGCCTATTTTGCATGACACTTGTGAGTGAGCCAGAATGAAGTCTACTTTGAATTCCATTTGAGTTGAATCCAAAGCTTAAAAAGACCTACTGAAATCAGTGGGCTTCAGAAGCATGACTAAGTCGCACTGATTTAATTGGATCTGCTCTGTTTTCATAAACACACTAGGCAGAATTTGTTTTAACTGGGCATGATTCAATCTGTTTGGGATTAAGTTTAACCTTACTAGGATTAAGGATCAATTAACTTGTTTTTGATGTTCCATAGCATGCTTAACTTCCTCCTAAATGTAGATAAATTAGTTGTAGGATGTATGATTAACTCTAAAATTTAATCTAGGGCCAGAAATCTTTTAATTTAGTATTATCTTCAATAAAAGCAATTTCATCTTGTAATATACATTATCTTTAATATAGGGAATCCATCACAAATATATTAAGGCATAAACAATAATTGCTGGGAAGTCTATCAAAACAGATTTACTGATCTGTATCTTTTGTCAATTTGTCAAATGTTAGAATTGATAGCAATAGCAAAAAATGAAGGAATGTTTCAAATTACCAATGCTTTATGATTCTTTAGAGATTTTGTTTGGATATATACATTTTCAAATATTCTGATGATGGAATGATCGGTTTAATTATTGCAGTGATTATAATAATAGGGCTCTGAATGTTATACTGGGCGAACAACTCAAAAATTGTAGGATATGACAAAAAAATGAAGTTACCATTTATTTAAAAGGAATGCTTTACCTAGCAGAAATATGCTATCAGATTGAGTTGTATGAATGGAATGATTCATTCTTTGGTGAATAGGTCTTTTAGATTTCTAAAACCTGTATTCTGTTGAATATTCTCAATTTTTAGGGGCTTCTTTGTAATGTCACATGATTTTTCATAATTATGCCTTTAAAAGTATGTCCCAACTCTATGCATTTTATATTAAAATGGGGAAAAAAAACAGATAAACCTGTAAGTCATAAGACAGATGTTCAAAAATGCTGAAATAGCAGTTGAATACCCAGCAGGAACATAGATTTCAGCAAAATGGGAGCACATGCAATTGGAACACAGCTCAGTAAATCACTGACATCACTAACAATATTAATCCCCCCCCCACAAAAAAGCTGATCTGTGAAATTAGATTAAGATCTACCAGAAAAACTCCTTTATGAACAAGAAGAAATGTGATAGATAGAACCTATAAACAGCCTGTCTTTTTCTCCCCAAGAAAATGTTATTCCTCACTTTTCAGTCAGGTTATGCTAAGAAACTGATTGCATTCACACACAATGCTAAATGAGATTATTTTTAAAAGCCACGGTTTGTTGAGCAAGTTGTAATGGCCCAACAGCAAACCATATTATGGATGAGTGTCAGGGGTGGGTTTCTCGCCCCGTTCCAACCGGTTTGGTTGGAACGGGGCCGGCGGCGTCCTCGTGCACGCGCGCAGTGCACGCATGCATACTAGCGTCTGTGCGATGCTCCAGCTGCTCCTGGAGGATCGCGCAGGCGCTGTATGCGTCCTGCGCATGCGTGGAAGCGCAGAACTCATCAAAACCGGGTAAGGAGCGCAGGCGGGTGGGCCCTTCGCCGTTCCCGGAAGTTACTTACTTCCGGGTTCGCCGACCAACCAGGAACCAGTTGAAACCCACCCCTGATGAGTGTGATGTGGCAACCAAGACATTAGATTACTCCTAGTCATCCAGCAAACTTCTTGGATGAGTAGTGATATGAACTGAAGTCTCCTTTGTACTATTTAGACACTTTAATCGCACTGGTTCTCTAAGAATTAAAAAAATTGAATGGGTCACATGAGCTCATCGTTAGTAAAGCAGGGTTAACTCCCTCTAGATTAAAGGAGTCCTATAGCTTATGGGTTGTTTATTGAATGTTGACTGGTATGTTTGTATTTTTCTATTGTTTGCTTCCTTTGTGCATTGCAAGTCTCTATAAAAACATGACTTCTGTTGTGAAAGTGCATTGAATTAGATGCACTGTAATCTCTTGTAGACAAAGCCCATATATTCCAGTGAGCCTCTTCTAATCATCCCCATGCACAGTAAACCACTCATCTGGTTCATTGTAGAAGCCGCAGAACATCCTAACCCTTGGAAATTAGCTGAAAAATATGTGAATTCTTTTAGCTTCAAAGATTTCTTTTTCCAACCAAAATCAGGGTCAGCAAGAAACAGATCCCAAAGGGATTATCCTGATATCACCTTTCCCAAAACCTGGTGCTCCCCAGTTATGTTGGACTGCAATCCTACTCATCCCAGTTACCATAGCCATTTTACATAAGGCTGCCAAGATATGACCCTTTGGGAATGTCTTTTCTTCAGTATTACAACATCTCTTGCCCTCTCTTCCCCACTTCCCCACATGCTTTGTCTCTTAAATTTATGTACTAGGGGACATGTTGGGAAGAGAGGGGGGGGGCGTTTGCTGTGCACTCATAACACAATCCAGTGTAACTGAAACCAAGAAAGGTTTGTCTGGCTACGAAAGAAGTTGTCCTGAATTATGAAGAAGGGAAATTCATTGAGAACATGTGCAGGGGGCAGGGTGGGTAGGAAGAGTGAATACAAATACTCCATGTAAGGCAAACTCTAGGGATTATCTGAGGAGTAAAGAAATGCTAGACAAGGAAAACATAAGGCTGACACATGGGCTGGGGAAGGAGAGAAGAACAATCATTGTAACTGAGCCGGTTGTAAATGAACTACAGAGAAGAAAACTGGTTGTACATCTGAAGGTAGAAAAATGATGCAAGGAAATGATATCCAGGGTTTGGTCTTTTGATCAAAGTAACCTGAAAATATAGATGTAAATTAGAGAGGTGCTATTTAAGTTAATTCATGACTGGGCTTCCTATAGGGGAAAAAAGCAAAAAATGAGTAACACAAATGAATGTTGCAATCAATAGATTGTGCGTTTCTGTATGATGGTTGGCTTTATACATAATGTTATACCAATAGCCAAGTTGCCAGCATTTATCCAAGCCAGTTGGAATGTTGGCATCAAAAAAAAAAACCCAAAAAGGGACTTAAAACAAACATCCCTAAAAATCATTCCGACAAGAATGATGTCTCGAAGAAGTATTGAGCAGAATGAGAATGCAAAGGTCTCTGCTTGGCTGCAGAATGTTCTGGCTGGACTTCTTTCACTTCTTCTCCCTTCAATCGTCTTCAAAAATTGTCTCACTCAAGAAAGGATAAGCTAATCTCGGAAGGTTGTCAACAGCTGTAAAAGGATTTCCTCAAAGGCCTCTCCATTTCGTGGCGTTTCTCCCTCATCCCACCACCTTGCTCTTTTCCAGATAAGCTTCAGTTATCTTCACCCTATCTTATACACACTATGTGCTGATGAGCGGGCCTAGTCATTCGTTTTTTGAGCCAAGGTCCATTCTCTCACTTCAGTTTTGTGAATAATAAACACCAAGGAACAGGCCAAGAGATTCCTGCCAGCTGTTCCACCCCCCCCAACTGCTTTGTATTCAGAAACTGTATTTCCCCCTCCCTCCAAGATATATAGCTATGTTCTTATTTATTTATAAGCCTTTTTTTTTAAAAAAAAAAAAAGAGGGCTTATCAATTGCTCCAATCTGACTTGGAACAATCTAAAATATAAAGTATAAAATCTAGTCCAATCCATAAAATCTATGTAGCAGCTGGAATCCACAGCAATCCGAAAGGCCAGCATTAAAATACTTTCCAGAGCTGGAGGAACCCACCTGCCATAATAGCAGTAGAACTTAGACTTACTGTATTTTTCAGAGTATAAGACGCACCCTTTTGCCTCAAAAAAGAGACTGAAAAACTGGGTGTGCCTTATACACTGAATACAGCATTTTTTGCCTCCCAAAACCCCACTCCTTCACCAAAATGGCCATGCATAACCTTTAGGCTTTCAGAGTGCTCCTGGGGACTGGGGAGGGCAGAAATGTGCAAAAAATAGCCTGTTTTTTGCCCAATTGTACCCCCCCAGCCCCCAGGAGCACTCTACATAAGCTTCCTAAAGGCTATCCATGCCCCCTTTTTACGAAAAACGGGCCCGTTTTTGTGAAAAATGGGCCATTTTTTGCTTGTTTTTGCCCCCCCCCCCAATCACTCTGCAAGCCCCCTAAGGGCTATTCATGCCTTTTTGGGGGGAAAATGGGCCTGTTTTCATGAAAAAATGGGAGGTTTGCAGAGTGCAAAAACTTTTTTTTTGCCTCTTCAAAACCTTTTTGTGTCTTATACTCTGGTGCATTTTATACTCTGAAAAATATGGTATATATTGCTTTATAGTGCTTTACAGTACTAAACCTCCCTAAACGGTTACAGAGTCAGTGTATTCCCCCAACAATCTAGGTCCTCATTTTACTGACGTTGGAAAGATGGGAGGCTGAGTCAACCTCGAGCCAGTCAGGATTGAAGACCTGTTAGGATAACCAAATCTTTGTAACTTTCTAAAAGCCAAAAGGAACCTAATCAGATTTTACTGGGTCGAAGGTTGTCCTGTAAACATACAGGTGCTGTACAGTGAAAGACTTTAAAGGTAAATGTCTATGGAGATTTTCAATCATCCAGATTATGGTTGTCCCAAATGTTTCACTTCTCATCCAAGAAGCTTCTTCAGAACTGTTCTGAAGAAGCTTCTCAATATTTGAGGGGCTGCCACAGAGAGGAAGCGGTCAAGCTATTTTCCAAGGCACCCGAAGGCCAGACAAGGAACAAAAGGATGGAAACTGATCCAGGACAGCTTAAGTGGTGAGAACAATAAAACCAATGGAACAGAAGTTGCCTTGAGAAGTTGTGGGTGCTTCATCAATGGAGGCTTTCAAGAAGAGAAACGAAATGTTTTCAAGGAAAAAGCCAAGAAAGTCCAGTTGCCTTTTGGAAAAGCACTTTTGAGGTTTGACTGACACTTGGAGTCAAGAGGTAACCAGTACAGCTCTTAAAGCATTGTTATTATAGGGGCACATTGAGGCATGCCTGTAACTGTATGAGCAGCTGCATTCTGGACCAGGTAGCGCTTCGGCAGCCACTGCGTGAAGAATGCTTTGAGTAGTCCAATTAAGAGGTGACTAAGACATGAATGACGGTGAGTAAAGTCTCTTGTTTCAGGCAGGATCATAAATGGTATTAGAGGCGGCTGAGAAATCAGGCAACACTAGAGGTTCACACTCCCCCATATCAGTCTCACCAGAGATTTCCACAGTTGCAATCAGTGTGAAAGTCCGGGACTGCAGTCTGCCTGGAATGAGTCCAGCTGGTTTCCTTCTCCAGAACTTTCTGCAGCTGTAGCACCTCCTCTTCTTCTTTTTTTTTTTAACAATCTTCCCCAGAAAAGCTGTGGCTATGGAGCGGGGAGGGCGAATCGATGTACAGTAACCACACAGGGATATATTTTCTACACAACTACAGAGGTTTTTGGGATGACACCAATTAACTAGGCTGTTGAAAAATCCTGACTCAGATCTGGTTTTGGAACCGAATCAGCGTGGTAATCTCTCTTAAGGAGGAAAAAAAAACTCAAAGGAAACATTATTCTGGTTAAATACTGATAGGATGGGATTTGTTAAGTATCACATTACATAATTCTATGAGATGAGGGGAATGGAAGTTAGAAGATGCTGTTTCTTAGTTGCAGCACCTCTAGCATTATAACAGTCCCGTCTTGTTATTAACAGTGGATGTCTTTGGAGGGTATAAACTTTTGTAAAATTGTGGTTGAGAGGCTCCAATCACCACCTGCTCCTACTATTTTGCAGCTTTTGCAGGTTGGCAGAAGAATATTTATACTTCGATTTCGATTTCGATTTTATTGTATTTCTATGCCGCCCTATTCCCAGCGGGACTCGGGGCGGCTCACAAACCAAGTCGGGGGGGGGGGGTACAAACAGGAAAAAAAGAAAGACAACGGACAATACAACACCACAATTTAAAAAACAATCAACAGCCACACCATTCGAGCGGGGACAGGAACTCATCAGCCCCAGGCCTGTCGGAACAGCCAGGTTTTTAAGGCTTTGCGGACTTATCTCATTCCCTTTAAAGTGCTAGAAGTTTAAAACTGGAACCTTTCCTGACAATTTTTGGAAATTGCTTGATTTTCACCTTCTTATTCTATATTTTTATTTCTTTTTTTTGTTTCAGTTCTGGACCTTGAATGTATACTTTTATTATAAATTATCATTATTGCTGTTGTTTTTTATGTTTTCTCTCATCATGTATTGAAATTACCACAAATCTTTTAATTATATGATTTTTATCTCCAAGGTTGTAAAATGATATAATTCTTTACTGACCTGGCTTTTATTCAACAATAGTGAAAGAAGGAATGAAATAATATAATGTCTCATTATAATTTTAAATTTGCCTCATATTTTGTAAATTTTATATTTAACTCTGATGTACATTTCACAGCCTGTTTAATCATCATTAATCAACCAGAATGAAAGACTACACCTAGTAGTGTTTACTTATTTATGACTGGCTACTTCTTCATTAGAAGGCAGGTGGGATGAAAAAAAACATTCCAGAAAAAAAATTATCCAGGTCACAAAAGAAAAATCTATGGTTTTATTTAACGGGAAGCCTGGAATGGCCTTATTTTATTGGCTTTGTTAAATATCATTATGGGCATCCACTCCAACAGACTCTGCATGGTTACAACATCCAGGCATACAGTTAAACCAAAAACATAAAGCAGACTAAAAAAAACCCATAACAATAAAAACACATAACTCAATAAACTTAGGCCTGGGAACAGAGCCAGGCCTTAAGAGATTTTCAGGACCCCAGGATGAGAGAGGGCACCATATGTATCTCTGGGGAATGCTCTTTCAGGGAGCAGTGACAGAGATATGCTTTGATGCATTATTCATTTAATTAATTTCTCAATTTAATTATGGTTAATTATACATAATTATAAAACACCCTGCAGCCAAGAAAGCACCCACACCCACTTGCTCTACTTAGGTGACCCAGAGGACACAGATAAACCTCCAAGTGGCCTCAATGTCTCTCTAAAAGGACGCAAATCACTAGCTGTCTGCAAGGAATATAAATGCTTCCATTCCCCAACATCCAGTCAGAGCTAAAGAAGCTTCTTGGATGAGAAGCGAAAATAAGGAAGTCCAGTTGCCTCCTGAAAAAGGACCTTTGGGACATCCATTTAAGGGCTGAAATAAAAAACCCAAATTGTTGTGACCCACTAGTGGCTAGCGGAACTGGCAACAGATTCGGAGAGTGAGGAGGTTGAGGAGGAACATGGGCCAGTCCTGGAGTCTGGGGAAGGCTCTGATGAGGGCTCTTTGTTGAGGCAGAGAGGGGGCCAGAGCTGTATGCCAGTTATCAGCTGCTTTCAGAGGCAGACATCAGTGAGGCAGATGAACAGCTGGAGTTGGCTCCCAGTGTGCGCATGCGCAGGGTTGCCAGACAAAGGGAACAGCTGAAGAACAAGGGTCGACTTGGGAGTAAGGCCACAGGTGGACAATAAATGGCCCCTCATAGAGGAAATAAAAAAGCAGCAAAAGGGGAGTGGAGTTTGCAGGGGATAATTAGTTTGCTTAATTGGTTCGTGACTCTCTGAGACTCCTTGCCAAGTTTTGCAGATGTCGGCCTGTCAGCTCTCCGAGACAGATAAGGTCTGTGATTGTAAATTCCCCCTCGAAAGACTTTGTTGGGTGTGAATGAGTAGAATTCAGAGTAAATTAATAAAAGGGGTTTGTGTCGGGACAAGGAGTTTGCTTCAGGCTCTTGTGAAGCCTTGGTCACAACACAAATTTGCCTCTTCAGTAAGAACAACTCTGCTTTGCTACACCACCTTCAGAGGGCAAAAAGTATTCAGCCTTACTTAAGGTAAATGCTGTGCCAGGACAGGCCTAAGACATGAAACCTTGGGAAAATCTATGAATGTGTGTGTGTGTGTTCTCATGGGTACAGGTCTTGGTGTATTCGGGTCTTTTCCCGTGTAAGATTGATAGTATCTTGGCGACGTTTCGATGAGGTCTCACTTGTCATCTTCAGCCTGGTGCCTTCGGCTTTGTGCTTGTGCGAGCAAAGCGTGCTCAGATCTGTCCTCTTTCTATAAATATTGGTGGGGGTGTATGGTGTGCTGGCTTTGTTGCTGTAATTATATTATTCTATCTATATATCTATATATCTATATATCTATATATCTATATATCTATATATCTATATATCTATATATCTATATATCTATATATCTATATATCTATATATCTATATATCTATATATCTATATCTATATCTATATCTATCTATCTCTATCTCTATCTCTATCTCTATCTCTATCTCTATCTCTATCTATCTATCTATCTATCTATCTATCTATCTATCTATCTATCTATCTATCTATCTATCTATCTATCTATCTATCTATCTATCTATCTGAAAATTAGCTAGCATTTCCTGTATTTTGTATTTCTGAAATGCTAGCCATTTGTTAGCTTACTTATTCTTAAGCAAAGTGCCATGTCCTTTGAGTCTGATTCCTGGAGACTTCTTAGGCTCAGTCTTGTAATTATTACGGGAACAATATGGAATTGTTTCCATGATGTGTTTTCAACTTTCCAGTCTAGCCAAATGATCTTGGTGGTCTCGCAACCAAGTATTAATCCAATCCAATCCTTTTTAGCTTTTTCAAGACAAGCCAAGGTCAAATAACTGGGCTATTTATTAATACTGGAAAGTTTTGTTATATATGATTCTGATGCATGTAATTGGCAAATGATTATAGCTCTGATGATTGAGGGTCTGCCTCTTTTGGAATTCAGTATAAGCATTGGGCTGCTATAGGTTATGAAACTGATATTACTACATGGTTCATTTGGATTGTTCCTATATGGTATATTGAATGAATGCATTAAGATGTGTGCTTTTTTTTTTTTTTGGTTATATGAGCATTCGTGAGAACGCTTTTGGACTAGAAACCATAAATGACGTTTGCATAAAAATATGACTGCTGCTGCTGTTAATGAATAATGCATATTTTATGTATATATATAAATCTCATAAGGCTTCAAATGTCTTGGGCCAATAAATCATCATTCATGCATGCTTGAGGTTTCTCCTTCCTTCCTTCCTTCCGTCCTCCCTTCTCTTCCCTCCTTTCTTTTTTCTTTTTTCCTTAAAGTAATTGGCAGGCCGGGGTGGGGAAAATAGATGCACAAATGAAAGTCTGGGGAAAAATGAAGTTCAGGCAACCATATCCCGAAAAAAGATGTAAAGGAAATGAAACCCATTGTCACTATCTGCTAAACCTGGGGTTCAAGCCCTTTGGCTTTCCCCTTTTGTGTTTTTGTGTGTGCGCTATTTTCTCTTTCACTGTGCTGAATCTGCTCATAAGAAGCAGCCTGTCAAAGCATTTTGCCTTTTAAGTCTTCCCATGTGTCTGATAATGACATTCCACGCTGGCCCAGAACAATCACCCAGTTCTCTTCGTATTTTGGAAGTCAGCTTTTGTTGCCCGCAGAGATCAGATTGCAGTGTCTTTGTGCAGTGTGATGCTCCATATAACATCACAGAAACGCAAGACTGTCCATTGTCTCTCTAGTAATTTTTGCAAAATGCATTCGATCCATTTCCCTTTAAATCTTCTAAAAAAATATCAAGAAAATATAGCCCAATAGTACTTTGCAGTCATGATGGAAACATAACATTGTAAGAACTTTTATATGCTGTTCCTCCACACAGTTCGTACCACATAAGGTGACCAGACATCCCGCTTTTTCAAAATTTGTCCCGTGTCCTGCGGCGTGTTCAAAAAGTCCTGATTTTCCAAAAGAAAGAAAAGACGCCGAATCATCAATTTTAAAAAGAACGCCGTTAAAAAAAAGTTTTTATTTCTCTGAAGTGTCATTCCCAGAGGGCAGTGGTTTCCCTCCCTCCGCTCGGCTCGTTCGATCGCAGCGCCCAATGAGGGGCGAGGCTCCCTCCCCTCCTGTGCGTGCATATGCCGACGCACGACGTTTTTACGACAGCCGTCCAGCGGCCTCGGGCAGGGGGGTGGGCTTTCCAGTGGCGGCAGCGCACTGAGGAGGAGGCTCGGTCATCGGAAGCTCCTCAAAAGCACTGCGGAGGAGGTAGTGGCGGCGGCAGGGGTAACGCTTCATGGTTTTACAGCCCTCTTTTTTTTTACAGCTCAGGTGCTCCGAGCCCCCGTCAATGGTGTCCCGCTTTACCCATCTTAAAATCTGGTCACTTTACACATAACCCGTGTAATTAAATTTGTATGTGTTTTTCAAATTTAGTTTAATAACATTATCCTAAAATGGAGAGATATTAAAAGAAGAGCTGAGAAATCCATAAAAACCATTATGACCATAAAGTCCTAATATGTTTTACCAAAAAAAAAAGTGCTTTTGTAACCTTCACAAACTTTTAAAAAAATTAATGCAATATATAAATGCAATAAATTCAATTCAATTCAATTTTTTAAAATTAAGAATTAATTAATTCGGATGGGGATAAATACATCTGGTCCCAGAGGGCTTGATTATAAAAAAAAACCTGTTAGGAGCCCACTTGGGAAAAATAAAAATGAGATCCTGCCTTTCATGTACATCTAATGGCTGGTAATTCTGAGGAATATAGCCACATTGTCTGAAAATATTGAGAACAGAAGTGTAGGAATCCATTCAGCTCCTCAATTTAATCAGAACCCTTTGCTACAGGATTACTACTCCAGAGAAGAAACCACTGTAGACCATAAGGATGGCAATGGCAGAGTCTTTGTTGAATTGTAAGTGACTCCATAAAATCCAGCTATACACAGAATCAGTGCTTATTCCAGTAACAGATAGCTGAGTCATAAGTCAGAAATGTCTATTTTTGAGTCATTTGTCAAAGTGTCTCCCTCTGTTCTCTCTCTGATGGTTCAAGAACTTACTAAGAATTCACAGAATCGGGTTTTAAAATAAAAGAATACCCCAAATCTTGTTGACATCATAAAATTGCTCCTTTCCTCTTTCTCCCTGTCAGTCCCTAGCATTTATAACATATTATCTTCCATATTTTTCAGTGCCAACTGCTTTATTTTACTCTACAGCAAAACCTTTGATTTTCAACTTTTCATCATTTTTTTTTCTTGGCTCCTTTATATAGATCAGATTCTTTTCAGAAAGTACACAGTGTACCTAATCTCTTGTTTTCGTTTACACAATAGGTGCCTATGGTGCAGGGGTGGGTTTCTCGCCCCGTTCCAACCGGTTCGGTTGGAACGAGGCCGGCGGCGTCCTCGCACACGCATGCGGCGCGCGTGCACGTGCGCAGTGCGCGCATGCGTACTAGCGTCTGCGCGATGCTCCAGCTGCTCCTGGAGGATCGCGCAGGTGCTGTATGCGTTCTGCGCATGCGTAGAAGCGCAGAATTCGTAAAAACCGGGTAAGGAGCGGGCGCGGGTGTGCGGGCGCGCACGGGCGCGGGGGGGGGGCTTCGCCGTTCCCGGAAGTTACTTACTTCCGGGTTCGGCGACCAACCGGATCGCAGGGACCGGTGCGAACCGGTCGAAACCCACCCCTGCTATGGTGGAAGAAACAGAAAATGCAAATAAACTGGAATTTCTTTTGTTTGTAACCCCATGAAAATGTCAGGGGAATACAGAAATCATTCTCAATTACTTGACAAACATTTATTGTGCTGGTAATTGAAGTTATTAAAGAAACCACACGTAGCAGCGGTAACGTGTTATTGGATGCCTTTGATCCAAGCCTGTTGTTTTTTTTAAAAAAATGAAATGGTTCACCTATTTTCTGGAATTTTATAGGGGACATCCAGATGGTAAAGTCCCACATTAGCAAATCTCACATGATTTCCTATAAATTCTTCCCTTTTTTCTGTCTCCCATCACAAATTCACAATTCTCTAGACATCTTTTCCCACTGTTTGAAAACAATCTTTTGCTGTTATGCTGCCCTGAAAATTCCTCTCTGTTGTGGCTGAAGTACTTTATTTCTTTATTTCCAGATAAATGTTGCAAGAAAGAAATAGTCCTTCAACTGAGACAAAAGGGGTTCTGATATTTAAGATTTTCTAAGCCCTTCTTCTTCTTCTTCTTCTTCTTCTTCTTCTTCTTCTTCTTCTTCTTCTTCTTCTTCTTCTTCTTCTTATTATTATTATTATTATTATTATTATTATTATTATTATTATTATTATTATTATTATTATTATACAATTGTATCACAGCAGCCAGTTGTTTCGCCGGATTTGGCATTGGTTACTAGTCAGGCTCCACCCAGGGGCCTAGGACGTTGTAACGTATTTTCGTAATATGCGTGCAGATCCAAGCAGTGCGGCTTTTTGCATTTGACTGATGGTGATTTTGTCAATTTTTAACTGTTTTAAATGTAATTCCAGTGCTTTTGGAATAGCACCCAGTGTGCCAATTACCACTGGAATTATCACTGCTGGTTTGTGCCATAGTCGTTGAATTTCGATTTTTAAGTCCTGGTATTTTGCGATTTTTTCATGTTCCTTCTCGGCGACCCTGCTATCACCTGGTATTGCGATGTCTATGATTGTGACCTTATTTTTCTCAATCAGTGTGATGTATAGTGTATTATGCGCTAGTATTTTTTCCGTTTGTATACGGAAATCCCACAAGATCTTGACCATCTGATTTTCGGTGACTTTTTCAGGCTGATGTTCCCACCAGTTTGTTGCTGATTTAATATTATAATTTTTGCACAAATTCCAATGGATCATTTGTGCTACTGAATTGTGCCGCAATTTATAATCAGTCTGCGCAATTTTTTTTTACAGCAGCTGAGTATGTGATCAACAGTTTCATCAGCTTCTTTGCAAAGTCTGCATTTGGCATCATCAGAGGATTTTTTGATTTTGGCCTTAATGGCATTTGTGTGGATAGCTTGTTCTTGCGCAGCCAGGATTAGTGACTCTGTTTCTTTCTTTAATGTACCTGTTGTTAACCGTAACCAAGTTTGTTCACTGTCCACTTTATCTTTTATTTTTTCCAGAAATTGGCCATGCAGTGCTTTGTTCTGCCAACTCTTCATTCTTGATTTTATCACATCTTTTCTGTATTCTTGTTTCGTCTGTTGGGCCTTCAGTAGATTTTTGTTCTTTACTTCGATTAATAGATGTTCTTGACTTTCTTTTAAATAATCAGCCAGTGCATGTTTTTCTTCTTCAACTGTTTGCTTCAGTTGTAATAATCCTCTGCCACCTGATTTTCAGGGCAAGTATACTGTATCAGTATCACCACGTGAATGTAAACTGTAGTGCATTGTCATTAGTTTCCTGGTTTTTCGGTCCAAAATGTCCAAATCAGCTTGTGTCCAGTTAACTATACCAGCTGTGTATCTTCTAACTGGTATTGCCCGGGTATTTATGGCCTTGATTGTATTTCCACCATTCAATTTAGATTTCAAAATTTTCCTAATTCTGTTGGTGTACTCTCACCTGACAATAGTTTTTACTTCTCCATGCTTGATGTTATCCAACTGCAGAATGCCTAAGTATTTGTAGGCTTCATTTTCATTGCATTTAATTAGTTGGCCATTGGGCATTTCAATTCCCTCACATGCAGTAATTTTGCCCCTTTTTATGGATACAGTGGCACATTTTTCCATGCCAAACTGCATTGAAATATCGGTGCTGAATACTCGGACTGTGTTTGTCAATGATTGGATTTCTATTTCTGACTTTCCATAGAGTTGTTGTTGTTGTTATTATTGTTATTATTATTATCAACATCATCATCATCATCATCATCATCATCATTATCATCATCACCACCATTATCATTATTATTATCATTATTATTTTTTAATTAAGAGTAAGGGGGTGAATTGGTTAGAATTCAGTACTGCAGGCTACCTCTGCTGACTGCCGGCTAATTGCAGTTCACCAGTTCCAATCTCACCAAGCTCAAGGTTCACTCAGCCTTCCATCCTTCCAAGGTCCAGATTGTTGGGCACTAGTATCTGCAGTTGTGGAAATTTTCATACTCCCACCTCAACTGTCAGCCTGTTACTTTGCTATTATAAATGTTGTAAAAGTGGATTTTGTCCATTAAAGGTGAATAGTATTGAGGTTTCGTGTATTTTATGTTGCAGAGATTCCCTGAGACCGGAAAATAATTACAAGAGTTCCTCCAGGATAAATATATTGAGAAAGGTTGGTGTACTTTTAATAAAATGTACACCAACATAAATGTAAAGTAAAACCTACAGGGCTTTTGTATGAGGGGGTGGTGGTTTGCTACCGGCATTACTGCTGGTTCAGCGTGCAAAAACCTGTGTGCTCTGCATGCGTGCACATTTGCAACTAAAAAGGTCTGCGCATGCACACAACATTAAAAAGGAAAAAAAATTACATTTTTCCAATGAAGATTGTTCTGTGCATGCGCAGAACGAAAAAACAAAATGGCACTGCTGACAATAGAACTGGTTCGGGGGTATGGCAGGCCAAGTTACTACCTACTCGGCCAAACCGGGCCAAACCGGTAGGAACCCACCTCTGTTTTGTATATGTAACAATTGAGATGGACCCAGAAGAACTTCCAAATGAAGAACTCGATCGTTTAGAAGGCTTGCAAGCCCTTCAAAAACAGATTTAGCACGATCCATCTGGACTAATATATTATACAATAACAGCACTATTATCTTGTCCAGACTCAATTCAATATGCTGGCCCTCATCCATCCCATCTCTTTGCCAGGCCTTGATTAAGCATCTCCATGACTCACCTGGATCTAATAGAGATGATACAGCTGTGCGTCATCAGTAAAATATGTGGAATAGGTTTTGAGTGCTATCAGACCATCCAATTCTACTGTTGGTACAACTCATTTAGGGATTGGAAGATCCCATCTGAGAGCGATGCAAACTATCCTGAGGTTTCAACTCCAGCTGCACATTTTACTCAGAATCTCCAAAATGAACTCACTCCATGGTTACATGCGGAGTGTAGAGCATGGAAAGTAAAATAGGATCTTGCAGAACCCCATGACATATAGCCGAGGTGGCACAATGGGTAGAGTGCAGTACTGCAGGCCACTTCAGCTGACTGCTATTAGCAGTTCAGCGGTTCAAATCTCACTGGCTCAAGGTTGACTCAGCCTTCCATCCTTCCGAGGTGGGTAAAATGAGGACCCGGATTGTTGGGGACAATATGCTGACTCTGTAAACCGCTTAGAGAGGGCTGAAAGCCCTATGAAGCGGTATATAAGTCTAATTGCTATTGCTATTGCTATATTTGTTAAAGATCTGATATGCCATTCTGACACCGTTGTTTAATCAAACAAGCTTCATGAGATCAAATGGTAAATAAGTAAGTAAATAAAATCTTTATTACGGTCAAAGACCAGCAATACACATTAGTTTTTACACTATATTAAAAAAATACTAACATTAATATATATATATATATATATATATATATATATATATATATATATATATATATATATATATATATATATATATATATATATATATATTAAAAAGTATTGACATTAAAAGTGGATAATAACATAATGGTCCAAAGATTGTTAGAGGTATGTCCAGATAATTGGTACAAGATGGTACTAGCAATAGCAATAGCAGTTAGACTTATATACCGCTTCATAGGGCTTTCAGTCCTCTCTAAGAGGTTTACAGAGTCAGCATATCTCCCCCACAGTCTGGGTCCTCATTTTACCTACCTCGGAAGGATGGAAGGCTGAGTCAACCCTGAGCCGGTGAGATTTGAACAGCCGAACTGCAGATAACAGTCAGCTGAAGTGGCTGCAGTACAGCACTCTAACCACTGCGTCATCTCGGCTCATACTTCTGTAGCCAATTTTTTTCTTATGGACATTGCAGCAGCACAGAACTTTGCCACTGCATACGTGGTAACCGGGTTAGTGTCATGGAGGAGAAAGCCTAGATAAAAATTGTCTGCCCTCCCTGGCTGAGATCAAATGGAATTTTATCCAGTGACAGGTTGAAACCAGGGGTGGGATTCAAATAATTTAACAACCGGTTCTCTGCCCTAATGACCAGCTGGATAGGCATGGTTTGGTGGTCATGTGACCATGTGGGCCAACTTAACGTCACTCAGGTCAATTGGTGCTTGGCCTTTGCTGTTAACAATGTAATCAGAGTTAACCGGAGAGGCAGTTTCTGTAAGCAGGTCAATAAAGATGAGGCTAGAAACAACACCAGAATGTTTCCTTCCTGCCTTCCTTACAGGATTAGCCCTGTAAAGTGGAAAGAAACAAAAGGAAATTTCTTCCAAGAACCGGTTCTCCGAACTGCCCAGAAAGTTAACAAGCGGTTCTACTGAATAGGTGCGAACTGGCTGAATCCCACCACTGGTTGAAACACTTTGAGGCAATGACTTTAGTGGCATTACATTCCAATTGTGTTAATCTCCAGACAGGAATCTTTCCCCAAGGTAGTTCGCATCTCCCACAGCATTTGCCTCCTTCTCACAATGCGCATCCCTTAATGTTTAAAACTGCCTTTTGATTTTCCAGAGACAACTGGGGATTGCCAATGGCAGCACAAAAAAGAAAAGGCCAGAGGTATTCCTGGGTACTAGGTTTCTAGAGCCGAGGTGGCGCAGTGGTTAAATACAGCACTGCAGGCTACTTCAGCTGACTGCAGTTCTGCAGTTTGGCTGTTCAAATCTCACCGGCTCAAGGTTGACTCAGCCTTCCATCCTTCCGAGGTGGGTAAAATGGGGACCCGGATTGTTGGGGGCAATATGCTGACTCTGTAAACCGCTTAGAGAGGGCTGAAAGCCCTATGAAGCGGTATATAAGTCTAACTGCTAACTAACTTTCTAACATATAACACACAGCCCAGTGGTGGGTTCCTACTGGTTCAGACCAGTTCGGCCGAACCGGTAATGGCTTGGCGGCCTGGGTTGCTGGAACCGGCAGTGACCCAGGCCTGCCATGCCCCCCCCAACTAGTTTTCCGGGGTGGTGCCATAAGTGCCGCCATCTTTTTTTTTTTGCTTCTGTGCATGTGCAGGACAATTTTTATTTCTTAGGATCATGTAAGCATTTATGATCAACAGGACACCATAGTTAAATTGGATTAAAACTGTCATGGCATAATTGGTGTATGTCTTGGGAGAGGAGCCTTGAAATGGCACATAGTGTAGTAGAAACTAGGACCTCCAGGCCCCCTTTTGTTCTTCCTGGTTTGACCTTACTTGACTATGAATGAAATTTATATTTAGGCCCACACTATTAAGTTATTTTGCAAAGAAGAACCAACTCCAGTTCTAACAGATGTTCGAACAAGCTGTCAAACGTTTGCTTAGAGGCAGTAATCGACCAATTGGGACAAATTGTACGCACACTTGTTCTTAGACTGTTTTATGTAGAATTGCTTAGAACAATTTGAAATGAGAAACTTCTTTCTTTCTTTCTTTCCAGAAATCTTGAGAAAGAATGTAGCTAATTTATCCACTGCCAGGTTAATGGCAACAATATATCTTGCAAGCAAATAATAAAAATTGGACAGTAAATAAAATGGATTAGGTTTTTAATCCTTCACTGGGAAATGATTTATTTGAAAAGTATTGGGTAAGATTTGTCTCTTTTTGCTCAATTCCTTGTACTTAAATATTAAAACTGTGTCAAGAAAGCATGCTTAAGTGGGATTCACAGCTGCTGTTTTTGTTTTGTTATTGATTTCAAATGTGTCTCATTTAAAAGGTACCCTTCAGTTTTTCACCAGAGACATACAACATACTTGATCGTAAAGTAAACGAAAATAACAAAACAACCTCATTTTGTTTTGTTAATAGAGTAAAGATCATATGCATATTCAACAGGATAATTTCAATTCCCACTTTCCTAACCTTCAAATAAAAGATACTGATGTTATACCACAGTGTCTGTAACATAAAAATAATATAGAAATAATACAGAAATAAATATGAGTAGGTTCCTTTCATAATAGTGGATAAACCTGATCTTGTGAACTGCACGTGCACTAGGAAACAATACCTAATAATAGTTGTACATGTGAAACTTTAACCTCATTATCTTTTTCAAATAATTTCAAATAGATAGACATGGGGTCCAATCAAAAGGCCTGAATATCCCCAAATTCTGCATTTCACATCTACGTTATAGCTGGTATAGTTTGATCATTCTTCGCTTACTCCGTCATCTCTCTTATTATATTTCATTGATGTTGAAAGAGTTAACATAAAGAGTTATCCAGAGATCTTACGCTCCAAGTCCCATCTTAAATATTACTTAAACCAGAGCGGTCTTGTTAAGCTCTTACCCGTACCAATATCAACTTTCTTACAGTAGTTGCACATTCTTGCCAAACAACTTCAGGAAGAATGGAGTGGGTGGCTATATTAAACTGATCAATATAATGTAATTTAATTTAAAAGGCCCATGTAGCATGAACAGGACTTTTCTTCAGAATGGATAAATGTGTGCAAGACACAAGTGCAGGGGTGGGCTGTGGGGGGCTTTGCTTTTGGAACATGTGAACAACCAATCATGCACAGCTACTGTGAAAGAGGCTGGAGCTATAAGGCCAACTGACAAGCCAATCTTGAGGGGTTTCTTGAGCAGAAGAGAACATTGTCGTGACTGACACATACAAAGGCAATCTTCACCACCACGCCTGCACTTGTGTCTTGCACACATTTGTCCATTCTGAAGAAAAGTCCTGTTCATGCTACATGGGCCTTTTAAATTAAATTACATTATATTGATCAGTTTAATATAGCCACCCACTCCATTCTTCCTGAAGTTGTTTGGCAAGAATGTGCAACTACTGTAAGAAAGTTGATATTGGTACAGAGCTTAACAAGACCGCTCTGGTTTAAGTAATCATCTTTTAGATCAGTGTTTCTCAACTGTGGTGACTTTAAGTTCTGGGAGTTGAAGTCCACAGGACTTAAAGTCGCCAAGGTTGAGAAACACTGTTTTAGATTAAGAGACAGAGGTGGGTTCCTACCAGTTCGCACCTATTTGTCAAAACTACCAAACCGGTTAGAAGAGGTTCCACCAGTGGACCCGGAAAGCAGGCCACACCTACAGAAGAGGTTCCAAAATTTTTTGAAACCCACCACTGGTCCTTGGACATGATTATTCTACACTATCATGCTCATATTTATAAAACTCAGTCCCTCTGTGAAAGGAAAGGATGACTTCTGCGTTTGTGGTGCAATCAGAACATTGCGTGTGTTGAAGTTGTTTTAACGCAAGATGCCTTTTAAAAAACAAGTTTACATCATTTCTTATGCATGCCAGTGCTGTGTGTGAGGTAATTTAAGGTGGTTCTGACAAGTGTCATCGGCATCTTCATATCCGGTCACATGGGCAGCAAGCCACTCCCATCCGGTCACATGGGCGGCAAGCGGCTCCCACAAAGGAGGCCACACCCACAGAGTAGGTTCGAACAATTTTTGAAACCCACCACTGTTAAGAGATTACCGTTAATCATTTGATTCAGTTATTATATTTGTATATAATACTAAGTTGCTTTAAATAAGGGCTTTAACTAAGGTTTCTTGAACAGGCCATAGCGGCCTGTTTTTGTATAATGATAAGCTTTACCAGATAAGCTTTACCAGTTCATCCATCATGCCTAGGTTGTGAGCGATGGGGGGGGGGGGGAATGAATATACAATCTCAGCCAAAAATACAAAGCAGTAGACTGTTCTAACTATGACCAGCCAAAGGTCAACTTCTGAAAAAATTAAAATAGGAAATACAATTGTGGCTTCCAGTTATGTTGATAGCTAGTGGTGAGCTGGAGTGGTGTAGTTTTAAATAGTTTTATATTTTATATATCATATAAAGTCTACCACACTTTTTGGGGTTCATTATTGCTTTCATAGATGAGACATATACAACTTCATGAAAAACATAGAATTGAAAAATTCTCAACTGTTGTCAGATGAGGATTCAAAATGAGATCCAAAGGTTGTCATGTGACATTTTTATTATGGTTCACTGTGTTCAGGTCATCCCCAAACAATGTTAAACAAAATTGATCAAATCCACGGAATGTTATTACTGCTGCCTTGGCAAAACTCACATTTGCTGAGTCCTCCACATTTTGTTCCTTCTATACTCTGCTGGATAGTGCTTCAATCTGTTCCAAATTATACTTAGCTATCCCAGAAGTAAGATAATTGACTTTAAATCCTGGATTCACTAGCGGGGTCTTATGCATTTAGTTCCAGCTGTTGCCCATCTGTGCAATTAAGGCAGAGGTAGGTTCCTACCAGTTTGCACCTATACGGTAGAACTCGGTTTGTCAAATCTACCGAAACGGTTAGAAGAGGTTCCACCAGTGGACCCGGAAAGCAGGCCACACCTACAGAAGAGGTTCCAAAATTTTTTGAAACCCACCACTGGTCCTTGGATATGATTATTCTACACTATCATGCTCATATTTATAAAACTCAGTGCCTCTGTGAAAGGTAAGGATGACTACTGCGTTTGTGGTGCAATCAGAACATTGCGTGTGTTGAAGTTGTTTTAACGCAAACCAAAGATGCCTTTAAAAAAACAAGTTTACATCATATTCTTATGCATGTCGGTGCTGCGTGTGAGGTAATTTAAGGTGGTTCTGACAAGTGTCGTCGGCATCTTCATATCCGGTCACATGGGTGACAAGCCACTCCCATCCGGTCACATGGGTGGCAAGCCACTCCCACAAAGGAGGTTCGAACAATTTTTTGAAACCCACCCCTGAATTAAGGCATTGCTTTTCTAGACAATGCCCATCAATGTGGCACCAACTAGGAACATTCAGGTCTTCACCTAAGACACTGAGTTTCATTTCCTGGATAGGATGCTGATGAAGCTACCATTATATGCTGTCCTTTTAATCTCAGCGACAGAGGTTTATAAAGGAATCTGCCTTATACAAGAGGAACAATTGTCCAGCTGTATTTCTGCTGTTTGCTTTGGCTGCATCTTCTCAGGATCACAGGTAGAGATTTTTCATATCTCCTTTGATCCTTTTCATTTGGAATTGCCTGGATTTGAGCCCGGGGCCTTGGGTAAGCAAAGGAGATGCTTTGGCTATAAGGCTACAGTTCCGCAAATTAGATAATGACTTTCAATCTTTGCCAGGCTAAACAGTGACAAGTCATGAATCTTCTGCAGAGGTCCTGGAATGTTACACTCTTAGAGGAAATTAATATTGCATTTGATGAACAGAAGAGCCTTTGCAGATTGCAATCAGGGTTCCTATAATTAAAAGATTGAAACACACATCCTATTAATTATATGGCTTCTGGTAAAGGAAATCTCTCTTGACTTAGATGAGGAACCTTCGCTACCACTTGGATCTCTCCACCTTAAGCCCCAGGTGAAAATATCTAAAATATTATTGCTTGCAGCCATAGGTGTATACCTTGCTCCGTGAAAGCTATTTGTGGTTATTGCCACTCCTTACCTTTGAAGCTATGGGAGATGAAATTCCAGCTGATGAAACTGATGCCCGCAGGTATGAAAGGAATGATAACCCAGGGACCAATCAAACACTTCTCCTGATCTTCCCTTCCAGAGCCAATTCTTATTCATTAGAAGGATTAGGGCTACTAAATATGAACCAAGACACTTCAATGACTAATAGATAACAACAAAGAAGTAATTTTTTTTGTATCTCTGTTATCTAGTGGTCACTTAGATTTTTATAACCAAATCTCCTAACACTAAACAGAATGTTCAGCTTATCTTGTTTGACTAACATTCATAATTCATTTCTTTAAAAATAGCTTCTTTTGGATTTGAGATTAAGTACAACCCATCTATTATTCTCCACCATCAGATACTTCCGGAGCTGCTATAAATACAAGATAGAACTCTATTTCAATACCACAAAAATAAAAAAATACTGGAAACAAAATAATATCCCCTAGGGGAAATTAGTGATACAAAATTTTTTAGATTGTGCAGAGATGGACAAATTAACACTAAAATTAAAAGACAAAGAAGAGTCAGAATATTATCAAATTTGGAACATTTGGTACAAATGGTTGCAAAACAAGAATAAAATTAATTAAGCTGAAAAACTATAGCTAGCTAGATAGCTAGCTAGATAGCTAGCTAGCTAGCTAGCTAGATAGCTAGATAGATGTAGATGTAGATGTAGATGTAGATATAGATATAGATATAGATATAGATGATATAGATATAGATATAGATATAGATATAGATATAGATATAGATATAGATATAGATATAGATATAGATATAGATATAGATATAGATATAGATATAGATATAGATATAGATATAGATATAGATAGATAGATAGATAGATAGATAGATATAAATATAGATATAGATATAGATATAGATATAGATGATATAGATATAGATGATATAGATATAGATATAGATATAGATATAGATATAGATATAGATATAGATATAGATATAGATATAGATATAGATATAGATATAGATATAGATATAGATATAGATATAGATATAGATATAGATATAGATATATTCTGTATATATCTATAAAACTATATCTCTATCTCTATCTCTATCTCTATCTCTATCTCTATCTCTATCTCTATCATCTCTATCTCTATCTCTATCTATCTATCTATCTATCTATCTATCTATCTATCTATCTATCTATCTATCTATCTATCAACTGTGTATAAAGATGTGTAAACATAGAAGCGAAATAATGTATACATGTACAGATATGATGACATAATAATGTTGATATAATGACTGTAAGGTGTTGTAAAAGGGAAAAAATAATTAAAAATGCATTAAACAACAACACATTGAAAAAACAGGAATTAATCAACATCACATTTCAAGAGCTATACCACTTTCATTTTCTCCCACATCAGAATCCTAAATTTCTTCTATTCCATTTATTACATGTATTGATTTCAACAAATAGTGATAAAGACAAAGAAACACACTTTTAACGTCCTTTTCTTCAATTCTAGTCCTACCAGGTGCTGTTAATTTTGTTTTTTCCACAGAGAAGCAGAGAAAGGTTACAATGTGTGAGAGGGAAGGTAAAATGTTGATCTAGCATTCAAGTACTGACAAGTAAATGTAGGCAATTATGTGAGCCTTTCATGTTACTTGATATATAATCATTTTCAAGATAAGGTTTCTGTCTAGTGGCACTTTTTTAGATTAGTTCCTTGGAGAAATAATTTCTATCTGTTCAGCAAAAGCATAGTTTATACTCTACCACCCTTCATCAGTGATGTCACCTTTTGGGGGTGGGGGGTGGGAACAGCTTAAATCTGTGGATTTGTCACAGCAGAATCCACCACTCATGACAGCAGTGAAGTTATTTGTGCTGACAAGACTTTCTACACAGTAGTCATACCAATGATTTATTTTCGGGAAAAACTATAATTCACCCTCCAAGGATAATAGAGTGCTATGGAATGAATCCTTTAAATGGATATCAAAATAAATTTTTTACTTCAGTCCCTGATTTCCTCAAGTGAGATGATGGAGAACTATTGCTAGGGGCAAGCAAGACCGAAGTGCTTTAATCCAAGATCTGAATCAGTATGAGGCAGAGTCCCATTCTCTCCCTAAAAGAGAGCTGGACTAACATCACTCAGATGGATCAACTGCTGGATTACCCATTGGCTGTATGGAAAAGCATTTTGAATGAAAAAAAATGCTGACTTGATGGCATGTAATCAACCAAATACCATTTTTAATGAGGGGAAAAAATCTGTAATGTCACTTTATCAAACTGTTGTATATTTCTTTCTTCCATTTTAAATAGATCAACCAGATCTGGGCTGAAATTCCAGAGATCTAGATCTAGATCTAGTTGGTAGCAGAATTTTCTATGATTCTTTGCTGCCTTCTAGTGGTCACCTAAGTGTTTTCAGCCCAGATCTGGTACTCCTATCTTTAAATGTCCTGTACTGTGACTGGCTTTGTTCTGTCACCATAACTATCCATTTCTTTTTGCTGTGATGCATTGTCTCTCCTTTATTCTTTATTGATCTTTGAATGGAAATAAAGTGTAACTCAAACTATTTCTAGATCTCTCTAAGGAACTCCTTGTCTAGCCATTTCTTAGCAAATCTGGTTAAGAATTATCTCGCTCCCACTCTCTCATTTCCTTCCATTTCCCACTACTGTTTGGTATAAAGGGATGATGTAATCCAGCTATTTTTAACCTCAATTTGGGCTGTGGGTTTTTTTTAAGTTTAGTTCTGGATGATTGTGTACATATAATAACCAGACTTCTTCCCTTTTACCATACTTATGAAATCACTTTGTCCTCCTCCTCCTCCTCCTCCTCCTCCTCCTTCTTCCTCCCCCCTCCTGCTCCTCTTCTTCCTCCTCCTCCTCTTCTTCTCCTTCCTCCTCCTCCTCCCCCTCCTCCTCCTCCTCCTCCTTTCTTTTTCTTCCTCCCCCCTCCCCTCCCCTCCTCTTCTTCTCCTTCCTCCCCCCTCCCCTCCTCCTCCTCCTCTCCTTCTTTTTCTTCCTCCCCCCTCCCCTCCTCCTCCTCTTCTTCCTTCCTCCTCCTCCCCCCCTCCTCCTCCTCCTTCTTTTTCTTCCTCCCCCCTCCCCTCCTCCTCCTCTTCTTCTCCTTCCTCCTCCTCCTCCCCCTCCTCCTTCTCCTTCTTTTTCTTCCTCCCCCTCCCCCTCTCTTCCTCTTCTTCTCCTTCCTCCTCCTCCTCCCCCTCCTCCTCCTCCTTTCTTTTCTTCCTCCCCCCACCCCTCCTCCTCCTCTTCTTCTCCTTCCTCCTCCCCCCTCCTCCTCCTCCTCCTCCTCCTTCTTTTTCTTCCTCCCCCCTCCCCTCCTCCTCCTCTTTTCTCCTTCCTCTCCTCCCCTCCTCCTTCTCCTTCTTTTTCTTCCTCCCCCTCCCCTCCTCTTCCTCTTCTTCTCCTTCCTCCTCCTCCTCCCCCCTCCTCCTCCTCCTTCTTTTTCTTCCTCCCCCCTCCCCTCCTCCTCTTCCTCTTCTTCTCCTTCCTCCTCCTCCCCTCCTCCTTCTTCTTCCTCCCCCCTCCTCCTCCTCCTTCTTCTTCCTCCCCCCCTCCTCCTCCTCCTTCTTCCTCCCCCTCCTGCTGCTCCTCTTCTTCCCCCTCCTCCTCTTCTTCTCCTTCCTCCTCCTTCTTCTTCCTCCCCCCTCCTCCTCCTCCTTCTTCTTCCTCCCCCTCCCTCCTCCCTCCTTCTTCTCCCCCTCCTGCTGCTCCTCTTCTTCCCCCTCCTCCTTCTTCTTCTCCTTCCTCCTCCTCCTCCCCCTCTTCCCTTCTCCTTCTTTTTCTTCCTCCCCCTCCCTCCTCCTCCTCTTCTTCTCCTTCCTCCTCCTCCCCCTCCTCCTCCCCCTCCTCCTTCTTTTTATTCCCCCCTCCCCTCCTCCTCTTCCTCTTCTTCTCCTTCCTCCTCCTCTCCTCCCTCCTTCTTCTTCCTCCCCCTCCTCCTCCTCCTTCTTCTTCCTCCCCCCTCCTCCTCCTCCCTCCTTCCTCCTCCTCTTCCTCCTCCTCCTCCAACAACGTATAACAAAAGTGCATTGGAACTTGCTGAAGCATACCAATTCTCTGCTATTTATTAAAGCACCTCCCCTTGTTTTCTATTGTCCAATTTAAAAAAAATAGTTTAATATTTTAATAGTCCCGACTCCCCACTGAGAAGTCCCATAAATGTCACAAGAAGAAGGCCCTGTCAACAAAATTTCTTGAGATGATTGAATCCAACAGGTGAATTTTTTTTTTTTAATGCTGCACAGACACCCTACTGGCTGGGTTTCCTGAAAGTGCCATTTCACCAAGGCTGATTGATCCCCTTCCTTCTGTTTTCATCATATTCTTTGTTCTGCATCATGTTTAATTGAGGGAACAGAATGGGAAGAATATGCTATGAAATCATTGTATTTTATGCTGATACCGGAAGAAGTTTCCTTCATGTTACAAGTGGGTAACAATCAATGCAAAAGGCGCCCTCTTTTGTGTTATGACTGTCCCTTGCACATTTATCATTTCTAATGAAATAATTAAAGAAAAACATTAAAATAATACACATGTAAACAAATTATTACCTGACCAAATATGTTTATCAAGACTGCAGTTCTATGTGTCCTTGTAGGAAGAAACAAGTTTCAGTCAATCCAGTAACCTTCTTGCCTCCTTGAATTTTTAAAAAATTGTTTACATTTTTAATTCTAGATGTTTAACTTTAACATTTTAACATTTATATACTGTTTTATATTTTGATGCTTTATGGTACGCCACCCAGAGCTCCTCTTCTTAGGGAGATGGCCTTCTCAGAAATGTGAAATATAAATAAACAAGTAAACCTGTGCTTCTGGATAAGCATGGATTGGAAAGCTCTATTACATTTTAAGAAAACTGGCAGAGGAAACAGATCAGCATATTTTTCTGAAACGTTTAGCAGTCCAGATTTGCTTACGGGTTGCAGAATGCCAGTTCTAACAAGACAACCCAAGGAAGGGGAAATAGGGTCACATTTTCTTGAAAGGAAAAATGAGCTTCTGTTTTAACCTCAGGGAAACAATAAAGTGGAAACTCCTGATATTTCTCCATCTTTAATTGAAAGCAGGGCGAGTGGCTTCCGTGGCTGTGCTGTAGTTCGTACAACAACAAAACTTTCCCACCCTGTAGCTTCTCTTTTCATGCTTTATACCCACAGTCCTCATTTTTCCCACTCAATAACTTATATAACACACCAAATGCTTTATTTTAAGATTCATTTGCTGTAGCTAGCTAAAAGAGCTTCAGTAGAACTTCAGGAAGTTTTATGACTTTAGATCTCCTGGATGAAAAGCACATGCCATTTTTGCCATCCTGCTTACTTATTATCTGAGACTAAATGTGTTCCTCTCAGAGGTAAGCACTAGAGCAGGGGTGTCAAACTCGCGACGACACATTGTTGTCATGTGACGTATTGCAACTTTTTTCCTTTCGCTAAACCAAGAGTGGGCATGGCCAGCACGTGACGCATCTGGGCCATGGGACGCGAGTTCTATACCCCTGCATTTATGCCTTTTAAGAGCCAGTTTGGTCTAGTGGCTAAGGTACTGGCCTAGAAACCAGGAGACTGAGGTTCTAGTCCCACTGAGGCATGAAAGCCAGTTAGATGACTTTGCATCTGTCACTTTCTCTCAGCAAAACTCATCTCGTAAGGTTGTTATTGTTGCAGGGTAAACAGGAGGAATATTAGGGCTGTCCATCACCTTATTTATTTATTTATTATCAAAATTTATATGCTGCCCAATCCCGAAGGATTCCGGGTGGCTTACAAAAAAGAGAGAGAAAAAAAAGAGAGAGAAAAAAGACAGTTTAAAATCACAACACCACATACATTCATTCTAATCGGGGCTGGACCTCAACAATGAGGTCAACAGCCCCAGGCCTGCCAGAACAGCCAGGTTTTAACAGCTTTCCTGAAGGCCATGAGAGTGGGTATGGTCCGTATCTCTGGGGGTAGCTGATTCCAAAGAGTCGGAGCAGCCACAGAGAAGGCTCTCCTCCGGGGGCCCGCCAGCCGACACTGTCTGGCTGACGGCATCTGAAGGAGGCCCAATCTGTGGGATCTTACTGGCCGCTGGGAGGTATGTGGCAGTAGGCGGTCTCGAAGGTACTGAGTTATTTATAAGCATAATAAAGGCAGGTTAAAATAAATAAATAAATAAGAGCAACAGTGCAACCTAACCCAAAGATGCTTTTCGAAAAGCAGCTGGACTTTCTTGGTTCTTTTCCCCCTTGAAAATGTTTCACGTCTCATCCAAGAAGCTATTTCAGTTCATCAGAACTAAAGGAAAAAAAAACGAAAGCAAGTCCCGTTGCCTTTGGGACAATCCTGCTTGGGGTCAATCTGGATGATTGAGAATCTCCTTAGAAAGGTCAATCTAACTGCCCTATTGTGGAAATCTTCCAAAAATAATAATGTAATGTAATAATGTAAGAATTCTGTGTTCCAGGTCATTGAGATGGCATGCAGAAGCATACCAGTTGGCTCCTCCAAAGAAGAGAAGTTTGAAAACAAACGGGGAAGTTTTTCACAGTGGCAGAAAGACTTGGGAAAGGGTTGTGCCCTTAGTCATCCTTGGTCAATGCCCCAATGACCCTCATTGAGTCATTGCTGATGACAAACAATGGAGGAGAGCTAATTATGTTCACTTCAGGGGTGAAATGCTACTGGTTCGGACCGGTTCATCTGAACCGGTAGTAAAAATGCTACCGGTTTGCCTGAACCATAGTAAAAAAAAATGCTACCAGTTTTGGCGAACCGGTATTTCCAACAATCAGCTGTGTCGCGTGATTTATATTAGTTAGAATCACTCAACTTCCTGCTTCCTGCTTAAGAGCTGAGGTGGCGCAGTGATTAGGGTGCAGTACTGCAGGCCACTTCAGCTGACTGTTATCTGCAGTTCAGCGGTTCTAATCTCACCGGCTCAAGGTTGACTCAGCCTTCCATCCTTCCGAGGTGGGTGAAATGAGGACCCAAACTGTGGGGGGCGATATGCTGACTCTGTAAAGCGCTTAGAGAGGGCTGAAAGCCCTATGAAGCGGTATATAAGTCTAACTGCTATTGCTATTGCTTTCTAGCTAATTTAAATCGTCTGACACAGTGGATTCCCCCCCTCACTGTTCTACTTACCTTTGCAGGTGTGCTAGGTAGTAAACCCATCCCGTTTTGATGCTCTGTGCATGCCCAAAAGGTCCACACATGTGCTCACATTGCTACCGAACTGGTAGCAAAGGTAAGTTTATTTCACCCCTGGTTCACTTGCTTATTGATCCAAATGGTCCTGAACCATGAGCAAATATCATGCACAAAACACTTCCAAGCTAAACATGTCTTGTACAACAAATTAATTCAGTCTGTTAGTTTAGTTCTTAACATGGTGGTCACATACTCAAGCTGAGATAGTTGCCCCTGCCTCTAGCACTAGCATAAAGCACATTTGTTTAGAAAAAAAAACACCGTTGTAAGAGATTTAGTTGTCAGAAAAGTAAGCCTTGAAATGCTTGTTTGGGTTATTATTTTAGCTTGAGCAAGCAATAACACGGACTGAACAAATCCAATGGTTAATTCAAAGCAGATTTCACGGTTTAGGCCTCTTCAGAAAGACCAAGTTTAGAATAATCATAAGTGGACAAAGGTCACCAAAATATATTGAAAAACTAAACTGAAAGCTACAGGTGAACACGAGAACATCTTCATTATTACTCAGTTGTTGGAAGCAGTAACTCCTATTATTGTTTTCCCGGGTCACTTCAGACAATCAAGTCATCCATTTCTAAAATGAAATTGAGCATATAACTACAAGGAATTTCAAGAAATTTCTGTCTGAAATGTTCCTCATGTTCCTATGACCATTTTCAAGTATTTGGAGGCTTCATAATCCACATTTTGATGGCTTATTTCAACTTAACATTCTTTCCGGTGTGATGTAACATTAGTGAATTTGCCCCATATATGATTCTTATCAAGACAACTGAATCTGTAGAGCATTGCTTCATATGAGTGAAACATGTCAGTCAATTTAATGGGGCTTAACTTTGAAGTTAAGAAGAAACCTGGATCTCCTTTTAGACTGAGCTTATAGACAGACCTATTCCTATCAAAAGAGTTCTGATATCCCCAAATGTGTTCAATTCCAATTCAGTTCAGTTTATTACAGTCATGGAACAGAGACTAGAACAAATAAAAACAGTGAATATCCAATTTAAAAATTCTAGAATAAAATAATAAATAACAGATAAAATCTATGATAAAATCCAGTCTGTCAATGACACATAGTGCAACTATACTAAAATTACAATCCATAAACTGTGCCCAAATATGTTATTGATTGTAGCATGGGTTTCAGGGGTGGGTTTCAGGCGGTTCGCGGCGGTCCCCGCAAACCGGTTGGTCGGCGAACCCGGAAGTAAGTAACTTCCGGGAACGCCGAAGGATCCACCCGCCCGCCCGCATTTCTTACCCGGTTTTGATGAGTTCTGCGCTTCCATGCATGCGCAGAACGCATACAGCGCCTGCGCGATCCTCCAGGAGCAGCTGGAGCATCGCACAGGTGCTAGTATGCATGCGTGCACTGCGCGCGTGCACGAGGACGCCGCCGGCCCCGTTCCAACCGAACCGGTTGGAACGGGGCGAGAAACCCACCCCTGATGGGTTTATACATTTCATACTATATTTTGTTAGATTTACAGAGCAGGATTGGAAGTTGGCACACACACACACAAACACACAAATGGATGTTGAGACAAAATAGGAAGTATTGCAAAAGTTTTGTGTATCCTATTTCTTCTTGGGTTTTGTGAGGGATTGGGCATCAGAAGTAATGACGTCAGAAATAATAACTTTGTGGACGACCAAATGACCACATTTTTAGGAGATAAGTATTCCCAATGGTGTGCAGAAGTATTAAGAAGTACTTACAATCATTCATTTAGTGACTAGTCAAAGTTACACCAGCATTGAAGAAAGTTGATTTATGACTGTTCTCACACAACAGCAGCCCCGTGGTCATGTTAATTGGTTCATATTTATGATGTCAATTGGTTTTTAATTGGTTCATATTTCTGGTAGTTGCAGTGTCCTGGGTTATGTGAGCGTCTTTGTCAACCTTCTGACAAGCAAAGTCAAGATTCCCTTAACAATGGCAGTGATTCACCTAACAACTGTGGCAAGAAAGATCATAAAATACGCCAAAACTCACTTAACAACTGCCTTGCTTAGCAAAGGAAAATTTGGTCTTAATTGTGATTACAAGTCAAGGTTTGGTTTGGTTTGGTTTGGTTGCGTTTATTTATAGGCCGCCCTTTTCCCTGAGGGGACTCAGGGCGGCTAACAACTTATGGGAGGGGAAGACATACAATAACATAAAAATACAATATATAACTAAGATCAAACAACATTCATTCAATATTCGGGCGGGGGCAAACTATGGTCTTTACCCCCAGGCCTGGCGGGATAGCCAGATCTTGAGGGCTGTGCGGAAGGTCTGAAGGGTGGTGAGGGTACGAATCTCCACGGGGAGATCGTTCCAGAGGGTCGGAGCTGCTACAGAAAAGGCTCTCCTCCGCGTAGTTGCCAGCCGACACTGGCTGGCAGATGGCACTCGGAGGAGGCCTAATCTGTGGGATCTTATGGGTCGAGAGGAGGTAATTGGCAGAAGGCGGTCTCCCAAGTACGCAGATCCACTACCATGAAGGGCTTTATAGGTAGTAAGAAGCACCTTGAAGTGCACACGGAGGCCAACAGGTAGCCAGTGCAGCTCGCGGAGGATAGGTGTTATGTGGGCGAACCGAGGTGCACCCACGATCACTCGCGCGGCCGCATTCTGGACTAGCTGAAGCCGCCGAATGCTCCTCAAGGGCAGCCCCATGTAGAGCACATTGCAGTATTCCAGCCTAGAGGTCACGAGGGCGCGAGTGACTGTTGTGAGAGCCTCCCGATTCAGGTAGGGTCGCAACTGGCGCACCAGGCGAACCTGGGCAAATGCCCCCCTGGTCACAGCCGACAGATGGTGATCAAAAGTCAGCTGTGGATCCAGGAGGACTCCCAAGTTGCGAACCCTGTCTGAGGGGTGTAAATTTTGACCCCCCAGCCTGATCGTTGGTACACTAGCCAAATTTTTGGGAGGGAAACACAACAGCCACTCGGTCTTTTCTGGGTTGAGTACAAGCTTGTTAGCCCGCATCCAGTCCCTAACGGCTTCAAGACCCCGGTTCATCACGTCCACCGCTTCATTGAGTTGGCACGGGGCGGACAGATACAGCTGCGTATCGTCCGCGTATTGGTGGTATCTTATCCCGTGCCTCCGAATGATCTCGCCCAGCGGTTTCATGTAGATGTTAAATAGTACGGGGGACAGGACCGACCCCTGCGGCACCCCATATGATAGGGGCCTCGTGGTCGATCTCTGACCCCCGACCAACACCGACTGCGACCTGTCCGAGAGGTAGGAGGAGAACCACCGTAAAACGGTGCCTCCCACCCCCACCTCCCGCAGTCGTCGCAGAAGGATACCATGGTCGATGGTATCGAAAGCCGCTGAGAGGTCGAGGAGAACCAAGATGGAGGCATAGCCTCCATCCCTGGCTCTCCAGAGATCATCGGTCAATGCGACCAAAGCGGTTTCTGTGCTGTAACCAGGTCTGAAGCCGGACTGGAAGGGGTCCAGGTAATCGGCTTCCTCCAAGGACCGTTGGAGCTGGTAGGCCACCACCTTCTCAACAACCTTCCCAATGAAGGGGAGGTTGGAGACTGGACGATAGTTGTTAAGTATGGCTGGATCCAAAGATGGTTTCTTCAGGAGGGGTCTCACCACCGCCGTTTTAAGTGCGGCGGGGAAGTGCCCCTCCCGAAGTGAGGCGGTAATAACCGCTTGGATCCAGCCCCGTGTCACCTCCCCGCTGTTAGCAACCAGCCAGGAGGGACACGGGTCCAGTACACAGGTGGAGGCACTCACAGCCCTCATGGCCTTGTCCACGTCCCCAGAAGTAACATCCTGAAACTCAACCCAGCGATGGTCAACCAACTCGTCCTCTCGTGCCTCGGCTGGCTCTGCAAAGGTGGAGTCCAAATCCGACCGAAACCGAGCAACTTTGTCCGCCAAGAACTGGGCATAATCCTCAGCCCTACCCTGCAAGGGGTCCCCCGTATCCCTCTTATTTAAGAGGGAGCGGGTTATCCTAAACAGGGCGGCTGGACGAGACTCGGCGGACGCAACCAAGGTGGCAATATAAGATCTCTTTGCTGCCCTAAGTGCCCTGATGTAATCCTTGGTGCAGGTTGTTAAGAGTGCTCGGTTCGGTTCGGATTTATCGGACCTCCACAAGTGCTCTAGGCGTCTCCTCCGGCGCTTCCTCTCCCGGAGCTCCTCGGTGAACCAAGGAGGCCTCCGGGATCCGCCGCCTCGGAGGGGCCGTAGTGGCGCAATCCGGTCGAGGGTCTCCGATGCTGCCGAATGCCAAGCGGCAGCCAGAGTCTCTACCGGACTGTGGGCGAGAGTATCAGGAATAACCCCAAGCTCCGTCTGGAACCTCAAAGGGTCCATAAGTCGCCTGGGGCGGAACCACTTGGTCGGTTCCTCCTCCCTACAGTGGGGGTTTGGTCTTCGGAAGTCAAGCCTCAGTAGGCAGTGGACTGACCACGACAGGGGTATGATCTCATTACCCCTCAGACCAAGATCACAAGTCCACTGCTCCGAGAGGAATACGAGGTCGAGCGTGTGACCCGCAGAGTGAGTTGGGCCCTGAATTATCTGGGTCAAGCCCATGGCTGTCATGGAGGCCATGAACTCCTGCGCCCCATCCGAGTGTTCACCGAGCGTAGGCAAATTGAAATCCCCCAGGACCATAAGCCTGGGGAACTCAACTGCCAGCTCGGCTACCAACTCGAGGAGCGAGGGGAGGGCTGCTGCAACGCTGTTGGGAGGCAGGTACGTTAGCAGCAGACCCACTTGACCCTTGAGGTCCAACCTCACCAGCAGGCACTCACACCCGACAAGCTCCGGAGCAGGGATCCTACGAGGAACCAAAGACTCCCGAATAACGATAGCCACACCCCCACCCCTTCCCTGAGCTCTCGGCTGATGAAGCACCTGAAATCCTTCTGGGCACATCTCTACGAGGGGGACTCCTCCCTCCGGGCCCAGCCAGGTTTCAGTAATACATGCCAGGTCTGCCCCCTCGTCTAAAATTAAGTCCCGGACGAGGGGAGCCTTGTGAACAACAGACCTGGCATTTAGCGACAACAGCCGGAGACCAGGGTCCTGACTACTCGCGCCATCTGGCCTCGGAGTGGGACCTATAGGGCCGGAAGGAGGGATCGCTGTAACATAGCGAACCCTCCTTCCCCGGTAATGGCCAGCCCTAAAGTCCCCGCCATATCTGCCCCTCCCCGTTATGACCGTATTAATCATTAACAAGGACTGCCTGTATTAATCCCTTAAAAGGTTGTAAAGCACATAAGTGGCAACCACCTCTCCCATCATGGCCAAATATTTAATTTCATGGAAGGGACGCTTGAAACTGGGTTGGGAAACTTGATCCATTCCATGGGATTGAGGGATTAATATTCTCATGGCTTGAACTTTAAAAAAAATTCATTATAAGTTAAAGATTGCACAGTAAGGCTGCCATCCCCTCTCATTTTACTTGGGAGTAACCTTATATAAGAAGCACAAGGTTTTCTTCTGAATAAAACATTATTAATTGCAGTTGCCCTTTGAAAAAGAACTTCTTTTTAAAATGCCACACAAAAAAGGACCTTTTCCGCAAGCACAACATTCATTTAGCCAGAGACCTTTCCTAATGAGAGGCAATCAGCAGCTATTGGTGGAACTCTACAAATGATCTGATCTGAAAATGTCACTCAGTCTTTTAGTAGTCCCAGGAGGTCCTTGGAAGAACCTTTTCTTTTATTTAGGTAGCAAAACGGACCTCATTAATAAAGATCTTTCCCCAGAGTATGCCTGTTAAGCTGACATTTCCTTCCGGGATTCACAGACTTCTGATTTTAGAGACCTTTTAAGTTTATTAATTGCCAGCTTTTCTTTCTGATCTTCTGAGGGCTTTTTCTTCAACTCAACTTTTTTAGCAGACAGATTTTTTTCAACTCTGTCTTGCTGAACTTGAACGAGTCAGAAGCTGTGGTGGCACAGTGGTTAGAGTGTAGTACTGCAGGCTACTTCTGCTGACCGCCGGTTGACTGCAATTCGACAGTTCAAATCTCACCAGGCTCAAGGTTGACTCGGCCTTCCATCCTTCTAAGGTGGGTAAAATGAAGACCCAAATTGTTGGATGGCAATAGGCTGACTCTATAAACCACTTAGAGAGGGCTGCAAAGCACTGTAAAGAGGTATATAAGTCTGCTATTGCTAAGCCCCGCTGCTGGTGATGCGTATAAACAACCTGTTTGAAAATCATCTTGCTTCTCTGATTGTTAAATAGAAATCTGTTCTGACCCCCTCCTCCATCCGGTAATGAATGTTGAGACAAGCTTAACTGGAAAGCCACAACTCTTTATTAGCAGGAAACATAAATCTCGGTGACTGAAAGCCCAAACAGAACAAACTGATAAGAACCTTAGCAGCAACTCAGACGTCAACAGATACAGATAACAGCTTCTCCAGCGTTGAGAATTAAGTTGAATCCTGCAACCAGACTCCTGACAAAGCCTCTCCTTAAATACTATCTTGAGAGGAGCCTAATTACAATCACCTGGGTCCAATTATCTTTTGTATCTGCGTAGCTGTTCTCTCCATCGATCTGCCCGCCGTTGCCGGACATCCAGGACCACTTCCCTTATCTCCTTGTCACTTCTCCAAGGCCTGACGTCAGGAGCACACTCCCTTCCGCTTTCACCACTGCTCCATGCCTCAGGCGCCTCCTGGTGGCCAACCAGCCTCTCTGCGCCATGCTCGGAGTTGGTCCAGGGTCCTCCACCTCTTCCAGAGCCGACTCATAAGGCCCCTCGCTGTCGGAGTCTGTTTGCAGCTCCAACGGCTCCTGCTGGGCCACAACATAAATCTAATTTCAACAGAGGTGGTATTTAGCAGGTTATGACCAGTTCTGAACAACCGGTAGCAGAAATTTTGAGTAGTTCAGAGAACTGCCTCTGACTGGCCCCACCGCCATCTATTCTCTGCCTTCCAAGTCCCAGCTGATTGGGAGGGAATAGGGATTTTGCAGTAACCTTCCCCTGGAGTAGGGGGAGGGAATGGAGATTTTACAGTATCTTTCCCCTTCCACGCCCACCAAGCCATTCCCACCAAGTCACACCTATAGGACTGGTAGTAAATTTTTTTGAATCCCACCCCTGATCTTCAACTATTGCTTAGCAGTGTCCACAAGAAGGGTAAAAAAGAGTCAAGACTGCAATCACTGCAACGAAATTGAAGCAGATATCTTGACATTGTGCACACATGCAAAGGGGTGAAGCTTCAGTCATCATCTTGTCTTGTGAATGTTGCTGCCTTTATTACATTTTAATAGCTAGTATTATCAACATGTAAACTTCATGAAAGTTTTTCATGAAGAGATAATTTGGATTTGGATTTTTGGATTTTATTCAATTTGAAGGCCGCCCTATTCCCCGAAGGGACTCAGGGCGGCTGAACAAAGCCAAGGGAGGGGAAATTACAAAAAGTAAGACAAAGACAATACAAACAGTTTAAAAGCACAACAGACACAGCAAATTCGAGTGGGGGGGGGAACTCAACCCCAGGCTTGCTGGGACAGCCAGGTCTTCATGGCCATCCGGAAGGCCTGAAGGGTGGAGAGGGTCCGAATCTCCATGGGGAGCTCGTTCCAAAGGGCCGGGGCAGCCACACAGAAGGCCCTCCTCCAAGTAGTCGCCAGCCAACATTGTCTGGCAGATGGAATACGGAGGAGGCCTAATCTGTGGAATCGAATGGGTCTGTGGGAGGTAATCGGCAGAAGGCGGTCTCTCAAGTACCCAGGTCCAATACCATGTAGGGCTTTATAACTAGCACCCTGAAGCGATAAATAATGTTTATTTATCTCTCCCTTTGTTATGGTGTGAGGACCAATGGGTCTCTGTTCGTTAAGGGAGGAGATGTTACGCTTCATGTTATTCTTCAGTAGATGCAAAGGAAAAAAGCCTTTTGAACATTGGCACATTCTAACGTTCAGAGCCATTGGGTTCATTTTGAGGAATGTCTTAGAAATGTTTCAACTTTACAACTTCCCAGAAAGTGCAACTCACTGTGTTCCTGTCTTGAATCTCTTCCTATAAACTACTCCATGTTCCATCTGGAGGTGCTTCCAGTAAAATATATTAAGTGGCATTTCTGGAAAAAGAAGTGAAGGGGAAAAAGAAGGTTGACGATGAAGAACATCTGGGGCCTTCTCATAAAATTCTGTGGGTGAGGTAAGCTTCATCATTGCTTCAGAGCAAAATGCCTGTTTGTAGGATTTCTTCTTGTAAGGGATCTTTTTTCGCACTTCTTTTGTAACATATCTTTTTTTGTTTTGCAACTCATCAGCCATGAGTGCAAAAATAGGATTCTGATCATATAACCCTTTAATACAAGATTTTCAGATGTTCTAAGCTTGACTCAGAAAATAATTTAAAACAACTAAAGGACTTTGGATGGGGGGGGCAGGTTTCAAACCAGCATGATAAATCATTTTTAGTTTTCTGCAGTGTGGCCAGTTTTCCCCACTAGGTGTAGGTCGGGCATAGATGGTTTGAGGTTGTACAATCAAATTTACAGAAGGGATTGTGAAGTTAATTAAACTGACTGTGGTGGTGTAACTAACTACCATATTTTTCGGAGTATAAGATTCACTGGAGTATAAGATGCACCTTAATTTTGGGGGAGTAAAACAAGAAAAAAAAGGTTCTGCCTCTGCCTACCAGCATCTATCAGTATTAATCTGGCTAGTGTCCTTGCAGCAAACAGCAAACAGCGGGCGGAATACCCCCAATTAGCTGTTCCATGCTGCAGAGACTGCCACACATCATCGCCGCCTCAGTGCCTCTCATTTTTTTTGGTGGGGGGAGGTTCTGGCAGTGGGGGTCCTCACTTCCACTTGGATTTTGATAACAATCTTTTTTATCCATTTCCTATCATTCTATGCTGTTTAACTGGAGGGGGTGGGTGGGGTATGATTTTCATTGGGGCAGAAGAAGGACTTGGGACTGAAAGCTCCACTCCCGAGATTCCCCGTCTTCCTAAAGTTCCTATAACTGTAGGCCTGGCTTTCTTGCAGCAGGCCCAATAGAGACACAGCACTTTAGACCTTCTGGACGCTGCCATCTCATAAACACATTGTTAGGTTTCCCAGAAAGCCCCCCACCCACCCGCCTACACCTTTGCTGCTTTCCGAAGTGGCCCTGGGAAGATTTTCTCTAGCTGTGTTTCTAGGCGGAAACCAGTTTTGGACTTTTTGCTAGAACCCGAAAGAAATGCTATGTTCATTTTGGGATTTGATGATTAAAACAGTTTATGACTACAGAAATACTGTGTAGTGTTGAATTTTAGATCAAAAACTAATGTATTTTATATGCAGTGGTGGGATTCAGCCAGTTTGCACCTATTCGGGAGAACCGGTTGGTAACTTTCTAAGCAGTCCGGAGAACCGGTTTTTGGAAGAAATCTTTTGTTTTTTCCCACTTAACAGGGCTAATCCTGTAAGGAAGGCAGGAAGGAAACATTCTGGTGTTGTTTCTAGCCTAATCTTTATTGCTGCTTACAGAAACTACCACTCCTGTTAACCCTTATCACCATTGTAACAACTAAGGCGAAGTGCCCATCGACCTGAGTGACATTGACATAGCCACGCCCACATAATCACATGACCACCAAGCCTCGCCTACCCAGCTGGTCATTAGAGCAGAGAACTGGTTGGTAAATTATTTGAATCCCACCATTGTTTATATGTCAGAGAAAGCTGGAAGTTACCCTTATATATTCCATTTCTTTTTCTTCATTCCTTCGCACTTTCACCTTCCTTATTTGTTTCCTTTATAATTCTTTTTCCTTGGTTTTTTTTTATATTTTATCATTTGCAGAAATGTAATAAAAGTGTATTTTTAAAAAAGGGATGAAACACTGGGGCGTATGATTTTATTTAACATGTGTCATAGTTAAAAACATCCTTTTTCTTCATAGCCATCTATTCTTTCTTTTTGCTTATCAATAAAAAATATCTTAATCTGAGTGTGAAGTCAGATGAAGGCATTTTGAAACGAAACAACTTTTCCCATAGTTCTACTGTTTTTATTACGCATTGGAGCTTTTGAAACTTTAATTGCACAATAAAACATTAGGGAATTTTAGACATTATCTGATCTATCACATATGTAAAACATCTGCTTGAAACAAATGTGAAAATGCCAGGGATTAACTGATTAGGTGACTAAGTTACTAATATATTTTATAGCTCAGTGGCCTTTAAATTTTCTGTTTCACAGATTTCAATAGTAGAACAGAATACAATGGAACAAATTAAAGGAGAAATTCCCACCTCTTATTTTCAGGCAATTAAATGAAAAGTACCAAGAAATAAACTGGACATGAGTGCAGAAATAGCATTTAGGCTTATATATTACCCCATAATGCTTTACAGTACTCTCTGGGCAATCTACAATGTAAGCATTATTTGCCTATTGCTCCCAACAATCTGGATCCTCATTTTACTGATCTGGAAGGATGGAAGGCTGAATGCTCTCTTGCCCTTTATCTTAGACAGTGAAATATCTTGGCCAGCTCTGCAAGTTTCATTTTCTAGAATTGATAAACCCATTTCTGCAGAAATGTACTTCTTGGCCACACTTTGTCTGGGTTCCTAATCCCACACGCACAACACACGCACAAAAAAGAAAAGAAAGAAACAGTTCATCCCTTAGTAAATCATCACCATCTTGATAAATCAAAGGCATGGATTTCATATAGCTGCCTGCTGGCCTGTCGTTGCCAAGTTTATTAAAGCATTGGAAAACAAACAGAGGCTTTTTGTCGGTCAGTTGCCTTTAAATGGCTTTGTGTAAAAGTTGTCCCAGGAAATTTTTTTGGAAAAACCCATCAGTCAAAGAAAAAAACTATTCAAATCCTGTTAATTGTTCGATTGCAATTATCTTAGCCTATCTTAGCAATGGGTTTTTTTTTCCCCTGATAGATTTCTTTCGTCTGTACAAACGTCATTCTGGACAGAATATGCATATTTAAAATCCTTGCATATGTCTTTAGGATCACATAACAATTTGTATAGAATAAGCATACCATATTTTTCGGACTATAAGACGCACCGGTGTATAAGACACACCAAGATTTCAAAGAGGTAAAGTAAGAAAAAAAAGTGTTTGCCTTCCCTCAGCCCCCAGGAGCACTGAGACAAAAAAGCCTCCATTTTTGCAAAAAATGGCCCTTTTTGCAAAAATGGGATGCGGGGGTGGGGGTTTGTTAGGCCAAAAATGGCCGTATTCGGTGTATAAGATGCACCAACATTTCCACACTCTTTTAAGGGGGGAAGTTGCATCTTATACTTTGAAAAATACGGTACATCAACATACAACATTATAGAGCCGAGGTGGCGCAGTGGTTAGGGTGCAGTACTGCAGGTCACTTCAGCTGACTGTTATCTGCAGTTCAGCGGTTCTAATCTCACCGGCTCAAGGTTGACTCAGCCTTCCATCCTTCTGAGGTGGGTGAAATGAGGACCCAGACTGTGAGGGCGATATGCTGACTCTGTAAACCGCTTAGAGAGGGCCGAAAGCCCTATGAAGCGCTATATAAGTCTAACTGCTATTGCTATTGCTATTGCTACACAGTTATGCAAATTCAGTGTTTTTTCGGGTGGCTCGTTCACCCCAAAAAAATAAAAAATAGTGACCTCCTGATTCCTGATTAATCCAGCAGTAGCTGCAACGATTTTGCCATTCTTCCTTACCATGTTGGACAGATTTCTCTCTCCCATTGCAAGCATTGTTTCTAAAATATAACAATGGCATATTCACCATTGCCACTGCCTGCTTCATCCTGGTAAGCTTATCAGCAGGGAAAACAGGATGGCACTGGGTGGGCACCAGAGGGAACGTTGCCCAGGTATCTTCTCAACATAGTTATGACTCATCTATTTTCCTTCTCATATCTATAGTTTCTACAGGACAGAATGGCAAAAAAAAGTCTTTCCCCAGAGACCCCTGTTTTCATATCAAATGATAATTGTTTCATCTCACCAATAAAACAAAGTTCCCTTTGTTAGGAAAGTAATGCATCCTGTTGGTGTAGCAAAGGGTTCCACCAGAGATAAATATAGAATCTTTCCTCTGCCCTAAATGGAAACAGATGTAAAAGCTTAGCTTTGAGATACTCTTTCAGCCCAAACCAATCCTGAGGTTCGTTCTGGAAAAGAATATCTACACTCTCTTTCTCTCTGGAATTTCCTAACTAGGGTCTTTCATGATGGATGTGTTGAGGCCCCTTCGCTCTCGGTGGGGTGATCTATGACATAGGTGGACTCCCCCCCACTCCTCTTCAGGGCCTCAGTGTTTTGTGTAAATAGTATGTGTCAGTAGCAAGTGAGCTTTAAAGGAAGTCCTTTAAAGGGTCAGAATTAAAAAAAAATGATTGGGTTCATCCCTTGTCTTTCTCAGGGTGCATTTTCCTCTCTCTTTCTCTCTCTCCCCCTTCCTTCTCCATGTGGTTGGTCAGGCCAGCTTGTTCTTTCCAGACCTAAATTGACTCTTTATTGAAGATTTTGGAAATTGATTTCATAACCATGTGAAATTAAGTCCAGGACCTAATGGTTGTGCATACCCAGGCAAGTAATCTCCTGAATTGATTACTTGCTAAATTAAGCTCCTGCTTTCTGCAGCTTGGTGATGTTCTCTCTTATCAACGCTACCTCTAGACTTTGTTGAAATTGTATCTTCCAGCCAGACTGAGAATTCTGGGGTGCCAGAATTCTGTGGAGGCAGCTGTGCAGAGCAACAGACTTATTTCAGCAATAGCAAAACAGCCAACAAGCCGTATTCCATTGCATCTGTCTGAATAGCAATAGCAGTTAGACTTATATACCGCTTCATAGGGCTTTCAGCCCTCTCTAAGCTGTTTACAGAGTCAGCATATCGCCCCCACAGTCTGGGTCCTCATTTCACCCACCTCGGAAGGATGGAAGGCTGAGTCAACCTTGAGCCGGTGAGATTAGAACCGCTGAACTGCAGATAACAGTCAGCTGAAGTGGCCTGCAGTACTGCACCCTAACCACTGCACCACCTCGGCTCTGAATGGCTTATCCCATTAAAGCCCTTTGGTCAAAGTAGCTGTGGGTCTAAAAATGCAGCACTGAGGAAGTAGAAGTGTAATAAATGAAGAATCGTGTTGTTTTCAGTTGCAAGTAAACACACCAAGTAATTCCCTGGAGTTGAAATATGTAGAGCTATGTTATACCATCCTATGTACTGTTTGATATAAAACAATCTGCCTCCTTACTGTGAAGTCTAAAACTTGTCCGGTCAAAAATATTGTCAGTATGGATTTCTTCTAGGAAAGTGGATATAGCATTGCAAGCTCAGCCACTGTTCAGTACTAATAATGAGAGCCGAGGTGGCGCAGTGGTTAGGGTGCAGTACTGCAGGCCACTTCAGCTGACTGTTATCTGCAGTTCAACGGTTCTAATCTCACCGGCTCAAGGTTGACTCAGCCTTCCATCCTTCCGAGGTGGGTGAAATGAGGACCCAGACTGTGGGGGCGATATGCTGACTCTGTAAACCGCTTAGAGAGGGCTGAAAGCCCTATGAAACGGTATATAAGTCTAACTGCTATTGCTATTGCTATTGCTATTGCTAATAAGCATTATTCTGTAAAATTGTTTTCATAAATGTGAAAAAGAACACGATGTTTTCTTAGTATAGATGAAGTGATGGCCACTGTATATAGTCACAGAATTCACAATTCTCTGATCAATGATCTGAAGGTTAGTCAACCGAGTTCTTGCCTGGCAACCTAGCCCCTAAATTATCTCTATGACCTAGTACAGATAGTCTTTGACTTATGACCACATTTTCTGCTGCTACGCGAGACAGCTGTTAAGTGAATTTTGTCCCATTTTATGACTTTTCTTGCCACAGTTAAGTGAATCACTGTAGTTGTTAAGATAGTAACAGGGTTGCTAAGTAAATCTGGCTTCCCTGTTGACTTTGCTTGTCAGAAAGTCGCAAAAGATGATCACATAACTCTGAGAAAGGAAGGAAGGAAGGAAGGAAGGAAGGAAGGAAGGAAAGAAAGAAAGAAAGAAAATCCTACCCTCCCAACAAGAATCTAAGACATAGTCCCACCTATACGTACGGCAAGGTCTTCAATCCAGAGATTCTATTCAGCCAGTTCTAACAGGTTCTGGAGAACCGGTAGTGGAAATTTTGAGTAGTTTGGAGAACCAGCAAACAGGCTGGCCCCACCCTCGCCGTCTCCCAGCTGATCTTCTTTTGTTGCCCTGAACAGGAGAACGGAGCTGGAAAGCAGGTTAGTGGGGTGGAGAGGGAATAGAGATTTTGCAGTATCTTTCACCTGCCCCGCCCACAAAGCCACACCCACAGAACCGATAGTAAAAAAAAATTGAATCCACCACCGCTTCAGTCCCACCCAAACTGCTAAAAGTGACCTTGGACCAAGCAAAGATAGAGGACCTGAAAGAGCTTAATCTTCTTTTACAGTTTCTTCCTAAGGAATTTACAACCTTTTAAAAGAAGCAATAACATCCAACAGTACAGCATACCCAACAAGCCATGTAAAACAGCTTCAGAAGGAGGAAAACGCATGAAAAAATATAGTGCTGTGGCAGAACAGATTAGAATTTTGCACAGATTTAGACAGTTTTTTCCTGAAGCAGGATGTGTTGATTAATTCAGAAGGCTAAACTTTAATTAGTTGAACTGTGTCCAATGCCAAGCCAAGGCAAACAAAATACTTTCTGGTAAGGAATTGGTGTTCTACTACACCATGAACAACTGCGGAAAGTATAGTGTAGACCTTGTGTAGAAAGGTCTATGATGGAGCTACCAACTTGGTTGCTTCGAATTACCAAGCACAAACATTTTGCCCTTTAGGGGGAAAATATGTGACTAATTCCATTTTATAGAAAAAGTCATTGCGATGTTTCGGGAAATGCTTCTTCACGCTAACTTCCTGATGAAAATCCTTGCTGTCTGCTTCCAAAGGTGCTGCTGGCAAATGGTAGTGTTGGGCGAAGTTGATGGGAAGATGCAATTGTTGATGATTAAAAACTGTCTGGCAATGCTAAGATTCCATCCAGAAGAGACATGACTTCAACCACCAGCCTCTCTGGTCCCTGCTTGGAGTCTGAATCCTGTCCAGGGTCCTCCACATCTTCCAGAGCTGACTCATAGGGTCCCTCGCTATTGGAGTCTTTTTGCAATGGCTCCTGCTGGGCCATAACACTCATGCATGCATTCCTTTGTTTTGGTTTGATACTTATACAGGTAGGCCTTGATTTATGACCGTTTAGCCATGGTTCAAAGTTATGACAGCCTTGGAAAAATTGGCTTATGACCTATCCTTGAAGTTATGTCCATTGCACCATCCCAATGATCATTTGATTGCTATGGGTGGGTTTTTGGCAACCAGCTTGCAATTATGACAGTTGCATGATCTTGGGGTCACATCGTGCCATCTTCTGGGCCAACTTCCAACAAGCTAAGCCAATTGGGGAATTTTAAAAATGAACTACATATAGTTTTACATATGCAAATGCCACAATAAATATTCTGATCTGCACCAAATAGCACCTGGGTATTTTACTCCAGCTATTTAATTTGGCTTCTCCTTTTTATATTTATATTTATTTTTTTATTTTTTATTTCGGTACTTATTTTTGCTAAAATCAAATATTTTTCAATTATTTTTGCCTTGCACAGAAGTGGGTTGTTGTTGTTTTTTGTAAATTACAGTATGTTGCTGGTACATTCTGTATCATCAAGGAGGAATTGTAAATATCTATTGTTTTCAAGTTTGTGCTACCAATAAATTTCCTTTCTCTCCTACTTCAAGTTATATAACTATTTGCAGAGTAGCGTAAGACATTTATTGCCCCCAGTTTCCCATCTGAAGCTAGCTATACATATTGATGGGAGCCAAACAAGGCTAGGGGACAGAGGAAGCCAGATAGCACTCAAACTTTACCCTATCTTCTTATTGCTTCTATTTCTATTTACTAGATGCCGGCTTCTTCTTCCTAATGGTGAGAAGAATCCTGTTTATCTCATTTGTTTTGATAGCTCAATGATTTTTTTTTAAATGTACAACCCTAAATATTTCATACAGTGGGAATAATTAGAAGCAGAAGGAAGCATGGATTGAAATAAAATGCTATTGCAGGAATTTGCTATTATTTAGGAGAAAGGAGACTTTTATATGAACCTATCGACATCAGTTTTCTGAATTTGAATTTTTGGTCAGCTAGTATGTGTACTTTTTTTGATTTTATATGGAAGTTGCTGCTGGGGGGAAAAAAAGGCCAGAAAAATGTGTGTGTTCCAGGAAACTACACAAAACTGTTCTCTGTGTTAGGGAGAAAATGGACATATTAAAGGAGAATGCATTAGAAAATAGCATACATTTGGATGCTACATCTGAGAAATAAGTTGCACAAAATTATCAACTGATGTAGAAATGGATTGAAATTAATTTCATTCAGGAAAAATTGAAAACTCTGCAAAATCAAAATAATGCCTGGTGAAAATAATAACTTAGACTTGAATTCCAGTACCCATCAATCTCACAGGGACACAGTGGCTCAGTGGCTAAGACACTGAGCTTGTCGATCAGAAAGGTCAGCAGTTTGGCGGTCCGAATCCCTAATGCCCCATTATGGAATGAGCTCCCATTACTTGTCTCAGCTTCTGCCAACCTAGTAGTTCAAAAGCATGTAAAAATGCAAGTAGAGAAATAGGAACCACCTTTGGTGGGAAGGTAACAGCGTTCTGTGCGCCTTTGGCATTTAGTCATGCCGGCCACATGACGATGGAGACGTCTTCGGACAGTGCTCACTCTTCAGCTTTGAAACGGAGATGAGCACCGCCCCCTAGGGGAACCTTTACCTTATCAATCTCAGCCAGCCGATTCATTAATTAGGACAAGTTATTGAATCACTAATATCTGGAATAGCACAGCTTATACATCTGTGCTGAAAAATAATGCTACTTAGAAATACATGGCTATTTTAACTGTAATGCCTTCAGTCATTTTTACCCAAAGTATTGTTTTGTTCATTGAATCAAAATAGAGCTGCCATTTGTAAAACTCATGTACCACTCTGTGGTTTGGTTTCATCTTAGTATGTTATGTGAACTGAGCCAATGCTAAGCAAACAATGGCTTAACTGGGTTTTTGAATCTAGTCAACTTCTTGAGTTACTTTCACACTGGAGGAGAAATGCTGCAAAGATTAAAGGCTGGTTCTCTTAGCCAAGAATTTATTGGGATTGGACATCCTCGCTCAGATGATGTCAACTGACAGTATCACATTTCATCATTTTCTCTCTCCAGTCGTTATTTCTCCTTCTCATAAACATAGTTAATTTAAAAAAATGGTTTTCCAAATATTAACCCATTAAATGTGCTGACATATTATATCTCTGTAACTGTTGTCCAGCATTGAACACATTCTTCCAGAAAGTCGAAAATATTGAACTTATTTTCAATTCCAAATTTCGCTGTGAGTCATTGGTTTCAGTGAGAAGATCGAGGCGAGTGTGTTTGAAGCTAAGAGGCATAAGTAATCAACCTTGAAAGGAATTGCTTCAAGGATTTCATCTCCTGGAGTTGAAACATATTTGTTGAATTTGGCCCGCCTTGGTAGAAAAACTTCAGCTGAAATCCAAAATAAAGAAAGAAATCCCATTAAGCTGAAAGATTTTTGGTAAAGATAAAAGTGAATTTACCTTAAAAATAACACAAAACCGGGCAGAGTTAACAAATCTCATTATAGGTTCTATTCTAGAATCAGTAATAATTAACTATCGATGAAATAAGAACTGACTGGGACAAGTGAATTTTTAGCCAATTCCTACTGGAACACAGAACACAAATATTTGCATAATTTCTCCCCTCTTTTTTCAGTTGCAATATTGGTATTTTTCATAAAGATCAGTGTGTGTGTGTGTGTGTGTGTGTGTGTGTGTGTGTGTGTGTGTGTGTGTGTGTGTGTGTGAAGACTATATAGAGCTGGTCTCAAGTGAAACACATATAAATATTCCTCAAAATTCCTCATATTCCTCAAAAATCTTAGAAATGAGCAATGTACCTTTCGTGTGCCTCAGGAATCCACGAAAGCTGATTCTTAGTGATTATATTGCTAAATAACTATATATGCATCACTCTATGATGGTTGAAGGCCCATTCCAACACCTCAAGATAATTGACTTTCAGTCTTCATTTTAAAAGAACCATCTTTTAAAAGGAAATGGAATCTAAATGTGCCATTTTCCTATCCTATATGTTCCTTAGCCAAGGGAATTAGCTGAGAACAGAAGAGTTACTTTTCCTAGCATCTTCTACATATGGTTATGATTTTCTTTTCAAAAGAGTTTTCCTGCCGTCAAAAGTTGGGAAAGGGGTTGAGTTGGGAAAGGGAGTGAAAGTTCTGTAGATAGTTCTTTTTCCCTTTGAATATCACCTTTGAAAAGTTTTTGGCTGTTTGTCAAGGTAAAAATAACGTTGGTATCCTTTCGGAACTGTTTCATATACTGTTATGAATTTCTCATGCAGCACTTTGCTGGAGCAATTTGGATGCCAGAGAAAGTGGCAAACTGCACCAATACTTTGTAATCTGTTTTGCTGTGGGTAGTATGTGTGTGTGTGTGTGTGTGTGTGTGTGTGTGTCCATCCATGTGCATGTGTGTGTACACACATGCATAGATGAGAGAGAGTGTGTGTGAGAGAGGGAGGGAGAGGGACACAGAGAGGGAGCAAGGGATGAGAGAAAGTGAGAGAGAGGAAGGGGGGAGATAGAGAAGGAGAGGAAGAGGGAGGTGGGGAGGAAAGGGAGAGTGAGCGGAAAGGGTGAGAAGAGGGGTGAAAATAGGGAGAGGGAGAAGAGACGGAGATAAGAGGAGAAGTAGGAAGAGGGAGAAGGGGAGAAAAGGGAGAGAAGGAGAGAAGAAAGAAGAGACGGAGAGAGGAGCAGGTAAGGTAGGGAGAAGGAGAAGGAGAGAAAGAGAAAGAGGGAGAACAGAGAAAAGAGAGGCAGAGAAAATGGGGAAAAGTAAGGAGAGGGAGAAAATAACTGAATCGCTTAATGCCACCATCTTCCTATGCATATCTAGGCCAATCTCAACTATGATTCTACTTCTCCACAACTTTCTCCTCCCCTTCCAAAGGCTTGTTTTGAGCAAGAAGCTAGACAATCCTCTCAAGACTCAGTTGACATCCCATGAATGCACAGGGCAGTTTGCTGTGAGAAAATAGAGGCTTGGAGAGAACTCCATGGCAAGTTCTTTGTAAAACGGAGATGAATTTGAGATGAAGGTGAAATATTTAGACTATGCCATTCTGCAAAGGGATTTGCAACTAGTCCAAGATGGGGTGGGCAGAGGGAGAGGGTGATCTTTCAGGCTTCAGAAACTTTACAGTTTCTCTTTGAATGGAAAGCTCTGCTAACCCCCTACTTTAATTATTTCAAACCCATTACTTCAGAGAAATACAAGCTGATATGAATCTTATCATTCTGAATATGAAACGCATCTCTGCTTTAGTGCTGGTTGCTAACCTAACTTAACTCGCCGTTTATTCTGGATTCTGATATCAGCCAGATGTAGATCAGAGCTATCTTATTCCAGATGTTCAATGATTGATGATGTGCCATCAAGCTGATGTTGAGTTTCAGCAAGCATATTATTGTTGGAGGAGGAAAAATATTGCTTATATCAACTAAGCCATAAATAAAATGGAGCAGGGATATGACTCCACCAGAAAATACTTACTGTGATCAGATTCACAATGCATTTGGGTCAGTTTTAATGGGGTGGATGTTTCCTCTGACCACAAATCACAGATTTTTTTTTCTTGGCACTTTTAGGAAGTGGAGGGATAATTTATTCATTCACTGGAACAACTGACAGGATATAATCATTCTGCTGTTCTGAGAACCAACAGCTAGTGAGGATGCTTTCTCTTGCTAGCCTTTAGGGGAACTATAAGGAGAAGTGAAATTAAATCCAGTAAATATGGAAGTGCATATTTATCCCTTGAAGGAGAAATGCCAAGACAGGACAAAGGGACGTTGTTTATAACCAGTGGTGGGTTTCAAATTTTTTTAGAACCTCTTCTATAGTATGGCCTGCTTTGTGGGAGTGGCTTTCCAGCCATGTGATCAGGCGGGAGTGGCTTGGCAGTCATGTGACTGGATGGGCATGGCCAACTTGTAAAATTTGGTGAAACTCACTCTTGCTTAGCAACCAAAATGTTGGCTCAGAAACTCTGGCATTTGAAGCATGCAAGTCTTAAAGCTGTCAAGTTACAAGACTCTTGCACTCCTAACCCTTTAGAAAAAAACCCAGGGGTGTTCAAACTTGACAGCTTTAAGACTTGTGGACTTCAGCTCCCAGAATTCCTCCTCTCGCTCTTCATCTTGATGATGTGCGGACGGGCGGAGGGAGGGAGCTGGAACTGGTTCTAAACAGCACTATAGAAGAGGTTAGAACTGGCAGGAACTCACCCCTGCTTATAACGGTTGTGTATAGTAGGCAGTAGTCAAAAAGAGCCATCCCGCTGAGCTTCAGAAAATGTTAATTCATGTGGATTTAGAAGTGAAAGGGATGTCCCTCTGGGAGAGATGGGTGGTTTCTAAATCTAATAAATAAATAAACTCATATGGCGACTACAACCTTGGAAAAGCATTGTATAGGGCTGTGATGGCGAACCTATGGCACATGTGCCACAGGTGGCATGCAGAGCCATCTCTGCAGGCATGCAAGCCGTCACCCCAGCGCAGCTCCACTGCATATGTGTGTGCGCCTCCCGCCAGTCAGCTGGTTTTCAGGTCTCTGTCGTGCATGCTTGGCGGGGCGGGGCACTTGTGGGTTGGGTCACACGCATATGCGTGGAGATGCGGCATGTGTAGGAGATTGTATGTGCATGTGCGGGAGGGTTGTAGGGGGGGTCGCATGTGCATGCATTGAGGGGGCGCACATGGGGGTCATGCACGCATTGCATGATGGGTGCGCACATGCACACACTGTTGCATGCATGCGCGCACACTTTCGGCATGCAACGACAAAAAGGTTAGCCATCACTGGAGTAGGACCTAATCTTCTGCCTGCTTACTTTGAACACTAACACCCCTTGCAGCTCAACCATCATACATGAGCAAAGGATGCTTAAAGCCACTATTGTGAGTCTTCTCTTGTCCAAGAGAAGCAGAAGCATAGATGTGGAACATTCACCTGCAGGTTCAAAACAACTCAAGAAGCACAAGGAGATGGCGGCGGGAAGAGTAACTGCTTTCTCCCCAGGAGCAGCTTTGGGTCTTTCTTCCCAGCAGACCAAGGCCTGCTGGTGCAGTTGATCTGCTGATGGATTGGTCCTGGGGAGGTTCAGGATCAGGTCTGCTCTCAGCTCTGGAAGCTCCTTGGGCCAGAGATTATTTCTTGGTTCAATCTGTTACGTCCATTGCCTTGAGGTCTTGGTACTACTGCAATGTGCTCTACATGGGGCAGCCCTTGAAGACCATTTGGAGACTTCAGCTCATTCAGAATGCAACCGCGCGAGTGATTGTGGGTGCACCTCGGTACACCCACGTTACACCTATCCTCCGCGAGCTGCACTGATTACCGATTGGTCTCTGGATATGCTTCAAGGTGCTAGTCGTCACTTATAAAGCCCTTCATGGTATTGGACCTGGGTACTTGAGAGACCGCCTGCTGCCAATTACCTCCCAAAGACCCATTAGATCACACAGGGTTGGCCTCCTCCGGGTTCCGTCTACCAGCCAATGCCATCTGGCTACTACCCGGGGGAGGGCCTTCTCTGTAGCAGCGCCGGCCCTTTGGAATGAACTCCCCACCGAGATTTGGACCCTCACCTCTCTCCAGGCCTTCCGAAAAGCCGTTAAAACCTGGCTGTGTCGGCAGGCCTGGGGTTGATGAGTTCCCTTCCCCTCTCGATTGTGTGTCTGTTGGTTATTTTAAATGCTGTATTTGTAGTTCTTGTGTTTCCCTTCCCCTCTTGGGTTTGTGCGCCGCCCTGAGTCCCGCTGGGAATAGGGCGGCATATAAATAAAACGAAGCCTGAAACCGAAACCTGAAACCTGAAAGGGGAAAAAATAGGATATAAACCTAAAATGTTCATTAATTTGCTTCAGTGCTAATAGGCCTGTTGTAACGTTGGGGTTAAGAAACGTGAATGAATACAACATAGTTCAAAGATGTCCTTCTTTAAATATGTAATATCACAATCCTTACAAAAACAAAAGTGTAATATTAAGTGCAGTTTATCCAGTAGCTACATGGAACATTATCCTTGACTTTCCATTCATTAGAAACTCTTGGTTTTTCTTGCCTTAGTAAGGCCAAAGATTCACATTACTTCTTTTATGAATCCAACACTATATGGGACCAAATGAATCATCTAATATTGCAAGAAGGGTACCGTTCAAATGAGGAAAATTGTAAGAACCTACATTATTTTTGCAGACCTTGAATATTTTTAAACCCTTCCTAGTCTTGAGGCTGGAAAGATGTGCTGCCAGATTTAACATTGGAAGGTTTTTGAAGGTTTTCCTAGTAGTTATGATACTGCTTCAAAGACAACATTCAAGTGTATGTGTTCACAGTTTTCGGGAAAGGTACATATTAAACATATTATGAAATGCAAGATGAAATATTTACAGCAGAACCAGACAACATTAAACAGCTTCAAAAATATGACTAACCATCCAAGAACATGCATTATCTCTGGCACTGACTCTACCAGATGTATACTGCCCAGTAAGGAAACCCAGCCATGGAAATGTACGAAGCTTCTTGTGCCCCTTAAGCATTATGCATTCTATATTGTAAACAGAGGTGGTATTCAGCTGGCTCGCACCAGTTTACGTGAGCCAGTAGGGAAATTTGGCCTGGGTCGCCGAACTGGTAGCAACCACTGCCGGGCCCCACCCCGTACCCAGTCGTATGGTCTCCACTTTCCGGGTTGCTGCTCACTCTTCTCGCCCACCCAGTCAACACTCTCTCTGCTTGGACTTGCCTGGGCAAGGCCCTCTGGCACAGCAGGCAATGGGATGCGTGTGCGCGGCTGGCACAAAGAACAGGGTGGTGAGGACAGCAGCTTTTTCGGTGACCTTCGGTAGTTTTCGACAGCCTTCAACCAGCTGCCACTGCCGGGAAGTGGCTGGCAAAGAGGCAGCGGCTGGGAGGCTTCTTGCAGATGCACCGAAATAGAGAGCTTGCCTTCCGGATCAGCTGCTGCGGGTAAGTAGACCAAAGAAAGAGGTGGTTGTGGGGGAAGAAGTGAGGCTAGGGCTGGGGCCTCTGAAGGAGGGTAAATGGGACTGGCAAAGGGAGGGCAGGGTGGCATGCAGGATGAGGCCTTTGACAGAGTAGCCTAGGCCTGGCCAGAAAATAGGTAGAAAGATAGAAATTCAAAGTTTTTTTCCTACCGAGTTCTGTGGGTGTGGCTTGGTGGGGGGGATCATGTGACTGAGCGGGTATGGGCATGAATGATTTTGAGTTGGCCATGCCCACTCAGTCACATGACCCTCCTCACCTAGCCATGCCCAGTAGTAAAAAAAATTTGAATCCCACCACTGATTGTAAATACGTATGTATTCAAAGATTCTGCTTGAAAATTGTTTCTTCTGCAGTACTTGGGATCAGCCGGCCCCTTTTGCCTCTGAATCAAGTAAAGTTTGCCAAATTCTTAACTTCTTAAATTAATTTGGCTTATAGATAAGTCCTCCTTTGGCAACCCCAATTAAATCAGCAAACTCAATCAATAAGCAAAGTGGGTGTTGAATGAACCCCACATTATGCATAAGATTTTCTTTTAAGCTTTTCTTTCCCTTATCGACCTGCAAAGCTTGTAAATGCTTGGAAAAGTTACTTTTTCATTAGCATCACAACTGTGAAGAGTCGCTACACAAAACATTTGTAAAATGAGGAGTCCCTGTATTTAAATGTTTTCTTACACAAAAATCACCCATATTATATATTTGGATTTACAAACTGCTTCTTGAACAGGTGTGTTTGCATTGGATGAACCTTCTCTTTGGTGCTAGCCAACTTCAATGATTATTTCACACTTCATTTCACACTTTTTCTACCCGAAGCAAAAACTGTTTCTTTGGGGTTCCCCCCCCCCCGACTAGCTGCATAATCATTGAAGTTGGCTAGCAGCAATCAAAGAACAGAGCAATTTGATAAACTCTTTCATTGTTTGCCAGCCTAGATGCTGCCTTCGAGCCCAAGCCTTTTGCCAAAAACATACCTGTGGCATAAGATCAAAATGAAGCAATCTCCATTTACAATTTTGAGATATATCTTGTCCTAGATAGGTGTTGTTTTTTTTAACAAAATTGCATTGGCTCATTTAATCAGCGTAACGCAAGCAGTTATTTTCTCTGTCACTCCAAACTTGGCTTTAATACCTTGGAAGTAAATTATGGCAGAGTACTTACTGTTCTAAGATGCTTGTCAAAAGGATTTTTGTGGTTTTTAAGCTAAGGAAGGAGAGCAGGAAAATTAACTCTGTTTAGTCTGTATTACTAGCGGCTTGTTTAGCTGAGGGGGCGCAAGTGCTTAGCGTGGGTAGAATTGGAATTAAGGGACAGATCTGACATATTTATGCTGATCATTAAATCTTTCTTAAACTTTGACAGTGTGGAATTTGTCAGGTGTTGTCAGGTTATGATACTGAGAGCTTACTGCACACAAATGAAGTCCTGCTCCCTTGATCATTTGAAAAATCAAGTTCTTCTGCATTGATTATATGATAAAGTGGGCACAAAATTTTGAAGAGCCAATAATGTTGGATACACGGGAAAAGATTTGGGTAAGAAATGTAAAATTTACACAAGCCCAAAATTTGAGAGAAAACTTTTATAAGATGTTTTATATATGGCATTTAGATCCTAAAAAAACTGGCCTCTATGTATCCGAATTTACAACCTAAATGCTGGAGATGTGATTGTGCTGATGCTACATAGTATCATATATGGTGGTCTTGTAAAAAGGTTAAAGCATTTTGGATAAAAAATATGTTGGATTATGCAAAATGTTCTTAAAAAAAGGATGAAGTTTACCCCTCAGTTATTTTTGTTAGGTATAATGACTGATTGTACTGTTATAGAGACTAACCTGATTTTGCATTTAATAACCGCAGCAAGACTGCTGGTGATCAAGGGTCCATTGGCGCCAGGGAGGTTCCCCCTGACAGGATGAGCCCTGACACCGGGGTGGGCATTCCAGAGGGTCCCAAAGACCCCTCAACTCCTGGCTGGCTCGCCAAAAATGTTGCAGCAAATTGAGGTTTGTAATCTACTTACGAAAGACCAGGACTTGATACCACGAAGGAAGAGAAACAGGTTTATTGGATGCATCGAGTTCAGTGTGTTCACACACCAAAATCTGAACTGCCTGAGCTCTGCCCAGGATGCTACTTTTATGCCGTGTTCTACACGGTGCATTCTCAAGGCGTTTCCATACACGAGACAAGCATGACATTTCGAAAAGGAGAAGTTCATTTGGAATGTTACAGCGAAGTACATAGGAGAAATGCAAAAAAGAGAAGTTCCTATTTTGTCTTAAGCTGTCAGCAGCTTTTACCTCTGTTCTATCTCTCACCCACGTCTGGATTCCTGTGCCCCCACTTTACAGGGTCTTGCCACACTGTTCAGCCCTATTTTTAATACTTATGAGGAAGTTTGGGGAGAAAGTTCACTCCAGCTAAAAGTCAACTATGGGACTCCAGGGCACTAGAATGAAAAGCCAAACTAATATGAATTTATAAGGTCCATTCTATTAAGACCACCTAACCTGGCCAGCCACTGGTAGGTTTACCTGTGCAACCCCTGTTGCATCAGCGCAATACTGGAAGAAGGAAGATTTGCCTACTATTCAAGAATGGACATTAAAAGTAACAAACCTAGCAGAGATGCATTGATACAGTACTTCAGTACCATGTTGAGATGAATTAATGACAAACAGATTGATCTTTCTTGAACACTCAGCTGAGAGTCTTTTGGGAATCCTTATTCTGAAACACAATGCAGACTACAATTGTCTAGTCATTTCTTGACTCCAAGTCAAGGCGTGAGCAACAGAGTTATGGTATTTCTCACTGAATTCACAAAAGGTGAAAAAAAATTGTACACATTTGTAATGGTATGACTCTTTTCATTGAGTCATGAAACATGAGATCCGAAGGACAAGAGCCAAAGAGATGCCTCAGTCTAGGCTTACTAATGGGAAGATAGCATAACTGTTGTAAACAATATCCATTTCCAGCTTTTGGGGATGGAGAGGATTGGAATACGTCATAAAATGAGGCATGGTTTCTGGAGACCTGACACAACCCCGTCCATTCTGAAAGGTTGGTTGGCTAGCTCATCGGCAGATGTTACTTCCCTTCTGTAAATCATCTTCCTTGGCTATTTGAAGAGTGACAGTTAACAGACGGGTGTTAGTTTTCCTCTTTCCTTTCTCCATCCAGTCTACGGGTCTATCAAAGACATCTACGGGTCTATCAAATTGTCATGAGACTTTCTTCTAAAAAATAATTCATTGCTATAAGATAAGAGCTGCTCACTTATTCCTTGCCCTGTATCTCAGTAATTGATACTTCAATCTACTTTCCTCTTGGCACTGTGTGGGGGTAATATTGGTTATATATTCTCACGTAGACTATGACTGCCTAGAACAGTGGTTCCCAATGTGGGGACCACACCCCACAGGGGGCAATTTGATTTTTAATGGGGCCAAACAAATCACCCTAGAACAGTGATGGCTAACCTTTTTGTTCTCACGTGCCGAAATCATGCACAAATGCACAATAGCAAGTATGTGTCCCACATCCATAATGCAATGCCCCACCTGTGCATATGCACAACCCCCATCCGTGCATGGACACATGACTCCCTGTGTGGCCAACTCGGCCTCCTGCAACACTTTTTCACTCTCTCCAGGCTCCGGAGGTGTTCCTTGAGCCCCGGGAGGGTGAAAACAGCCCATTTCTGGACTTCTGGGAGGTCCGTTTTTCGCCCTCCCGGAGTCTCCGCATGGGCCCTGCACTTACCTGGCATCCGGAATCCTCCTGGGACCAAAAACGGAGCATGGGGAGGGATTTGCGCACCATCATGCTCCACCTGCCCCCATGCATGTGACTCTCTGCCCCCTGTGCATGCATACGCATCTCCTGCATGCATGGCAGAGATCTGAAAATCAGCTGGCCAGCGGCGTGACCCGTCAAAACCGCGCTCGACTAAGCTGCGCCCGATTAAACCGCGTCGCTGACGTCATCAACAGGGCAACAACAGCCAGCGCGGAGAAAGAAGGGCGCTTTAAATAGCGCTTTGAAAGCAAGCCAATTCAACTTAAGGTAAGGGTTAGGTTTAGGGTTAGGTTTAGGTTTAGGTTTAGGTTTAGGTTTAGGGTTAGGTTTAGGTTAAGGGTTAGGTTTAGGGTTAGGTTAAGGGTTAGGTTTAGGGTTAGGTTTAGGGTTAGGTTTAGGTTTAGGTTTAGGTTTAGGGTTAGGTTTAGGGGGGTTAGGTTTAGGTTTAGGGGTTAATTTTAGGTTTAGGGTTTACAGTGTGCTTCTGTCTCTTGTCGCCCTGTTGATGACGTCAGCGACGCGGTTTAGTCGGGCGCGGTTTAGTCGAGCGCGGTTTTGTGGTGGAACCGGCCAGCGGGAGGTGCATGCGCATGCGCGGTGGAGTTGAGATGGGCGACAGCTTGCATGCCTGCAGAGAGGGATCCGCGTACGACAGGCTCGCCATCACGGCCCTAGACATATCTGTGTAAGAGAATAGAATAAATAGGAAAGAAATTGAATGTAAACTAAGTGTGGAGGGGGAGATTCAAACACCCATTTGGCATGATCAAGAATTTTAATAGTTCTGAATGCACTTTAATTAGCTTTTTAAAGCCCAGATAGAGAATGAAAAGAAAGCACTCGGAGAACAAAAGACATAATTTTGAACTAATGTTGGCCTTTGCATTAAAGTAGAGCATGGGGATAAAGAAAGGAGGGAAAAATACTTTAATAATGTATTATTTTTGATGTTGAAAATGTTAGCTTAAACAAAACACAGATCTTATTTGTTTTTTGGTGGGGGGGTTAACACAAGGGAATTCTTTTCTTTCATCACAAAAATTGTCTAGTTGAATATTTTGTTATCTAGGTATTCTTTTGTAGAGATCACTGGCAAAACTTAATAGACATAAAGGTCTGGGAATGTTGACAGCTAGAGAAGGAGACAAAATCTGATTCCAAGAAGGTTCTTAGGGTTACTTCAACATCTGAAGAAGTGGCAATGGTCAAGTTTAGTGCATGGACATTTTTGTTTGAAATGATAAATCAAGCATCTCCCTAGTGAAATGCACATGTTTTCATTGGGTTACAATGTTGTCATCTTGGGAGGAACAGAATGAATTTCTTCTTTTCCTGTTACCCAAGAAACAGCTTAGACTTATTTGAAATTCTAGGTCAGGGATGGCTAACCTTTTTGTAAAAGCGTGCCAAAATTGTTTGTGCACTTGCTATTGCGGTCATGCATGGGTGTGCACCCATGCCCACACCCACAATTCAATAATAATGGGGGATTGTTTTTGCCTTCACAGGCCTCTGGAGGCTTTCCTGCAGCCTGGGGAGGGCGAAAAACAGGTCCAACGGGCCAACCAGGAATTTGGAAACAATCCATTTCCGGCTTCTGGAGGGTCTCTGGTTTTTGCCCTCTCCAGACTTCAGGAAAGTCTCCACAGCCTGAGGAGGGCAAAAAACAGGCTGAACAGGTCAACCGGAAGTTCATTTCCAAACTTCCGGTTGACCCGTTGAGCCTATTTTTTGCCCTCTCCAGTCTCTGGAGGCTTTCCTGAAGCCTGGGGAGGGCGAAAATGGCCTCACCCAGCCCTCCAGAAGGCTGAAAATTAGCTGGCTGGTGCATGCATGCACACCAGAGCTGACAGCTCGCGAGCTGGCAAATATGGCTCCGCATCTCACCTATGGCACACGTGCCATAGGTTCGCCATCATGGTTCTAGGTTGTGTTGAGGCAATGACCATGCTACACAGAAAAGAGATGAATAGCATTTAGCAATAACATTTAGTCTTAAGTAACTTGCCTTCAGGAGTTGTGGCTTTCAAGGCTTTCAAAAAGAGACTGGAAAACGATTGTCTGAAATGATAATAGGGTCTCCTGCTCATGGAGTGCGTTGGACTAGAAAACCTCTTTCCAACTCTATTATTCTATGTTTTCTGTTCATAGTGCTTTACAGCCTCTCTAAGTGGTTTACAATGTCAGCATCATTGGTCCTCATTTTACTGAAGGATGGAAGGATGAATCATGAGCCGGTGAGAATCAAACTGCTGGCAGTGGGCAGAGCTAGCCTGCCATACCGTGTTCTAACCACTGCACCACCAGAGCTCTTACTGTGGCTAAAAAAAGTTCCTGACCATCAACCAGACTTATTGTAATCTATCAGTCTCTCTTTTAAGAATTGCTTAGCTGCACATGGATTCTCCATAGGATTTCTTATCAATGAATAGTATGGAGGATATTAAAGAGCAGGTAAGGGAAAACATGGTTATCCCCTACAGAATCCATTGTTTTAAAAGCTAGAAATGTTTAAGCTTGTAACCAGAGTATACTCAAACAAAGCTCTTGAACACAGCTTTTTCTTACCCTGATTGAAGTAATGACTCTTTCCTGCTAGTTTAACACATGAGCTTTCCAATCTGGTATGACACTATTAGTATTGAGACTCTTTGTCCCTTACATTTTTTTATTATGGAATAGAAGAGGATTCTTAGTAAAAACTAAGTAAAGTATTAGTAATGTAACTAATATTTTGGATAACTATCTGCTGGCAAATAGTTTAACTTTGTGTCTTTAATGCTGGCACTTTTCTTAAAACGTATGATTTCTCAGTACTGAGAGAGTCAGGGTTCAACAGAACTGGAGGTAGGTTGCTTTATGAAACAACAATAAATAGAACTGCACAGTTTGGAGCAAATACGCACTTAGCAGGTGCTGTCGGTAGCTCCTGGAATTGAATAAAGAAAAAAAAATGTCAATAACAGATGTGTTCCTTGGCTCTGCATTAACATAATTACAGATGGAAATCCCTCTCTCTTTCTCTTTCTTTCTCTCTTTCTCTCTCCCCCTCCCCCCTCTCTCTCTATCCCTCCCTCCTCTCTCACATGGATATAGAGTTTATATTGCAACATTATCCCTGTGGTTATACAAGTTCAACTTGTTAAGCCTTTAGTATTTTGCATGTACTAAATGCTGTGTCTGCTTCTCAGAACATAGATTAATGGAAGACCCTTTTCAGTAAGTAAAGTATCCGTCAACATTTTTTAGGGTTACACCATATAGTAGGTAATAGCAAACAACAATAAATCAGATTTAGTATTTAAGTACTTCCATGTTTACTAAAGCACTTCATGTGGTCAAGTCATCTTACAATCTTTATTTCAACTCAGTACCACTATCTGCATATAGTTGAAGCTTAATGACTTCATAGCAAAGATGTGTCTCCAACAGAGAAGAATATCCATAGTTTGTGACAGAACTGTGGAGTGCTTGGTGCTCTCTGAGCTTGCTTGTTGATGTTTCATTACCCAAACTAGGTAACATCATCAGTGCAAGTGATATGGGTTTGCTGCTTGTTGATATGAAGTAGTTGTCCCTGACACTTTTGATGGAGGCATCGTTTTCTCCTTGGTGGTTCCTTGATTAAAATAGACTACACTAGATGACCAGGCAAAAAACAACAACACACTAACGTGTTTCAGCTTAGAATCACTCTACTTCAGATGCAACTGAAACATGTTGTACATGAATAGCTATTTTACCTAAGATATATGGGCTCAAAGAAGACATGTTGCTGTGCAATTAATCTATGGAGATGCGGGTGGCTTTGCAGTCCTCATCTGGAAGTGCACATTTATATGAGGCCACTAGAAGTCCATTGTTATAATAATTGAAGGTGATATTCTGTGATCAGAGATTGTATTCAGCCGGTTCGGTTTGGGTGAACCAATAGCGGAAATTTTGAGTAGTTCGGAGAACCAGCAAATGTCTCCTCTGGTTGGCCCTCCCTCCCACTCCCATCGTTTCCTGTCCTATATTCCCTTGGTTTTTTTTAGTTCAACTGATTTATGTGGCAGAGCTGATTGCCGTGCCTCAGCTGAGCTAAAAAACAGCTCAGCTCACCAGCGCTGACACCAAGGGCAGTCTTTGAGTGCTATGCACATGTACAAAGTGCTTTCTCATAGAACCAGTAAGAAAAGATTTGGAATCCCACCACTGTCTGTGATGCTGCTTAGAGTTTTCTATTGGTTTTTTGGCAGCACCTACAGTATCTGGAGAATGGAGATTTCATAGCACGGGATTCTATCAGAAGCTACAATTTCTAGCTCTCTTTACTGGATGGCACATTGTCATAGTGTTTCCTTCACGGCTTCTTTGTAGCAATTGCATGGATGATTTCAGAAGTCTCTTCCCAGTCTCCAGTACACCACAGGGCAATCAGCGAGACATACAGTGCTCATCCATTCTGATCAGTGGTGGGTTTCAAAAATTGTTTGAACCTACTCTGTGGGTGTGGCCTCCTTTGTGGGAGTGGCTTGCTGCCCATGTGACCAGATGGGAGTGGCTTGTCGCCCATGTGACCGGATATGAAGATGCCGACAACACTTGTCAGAACCACCTTAAATTACCTCACACACAGCACTGGCATGCATAAGAATATGATGTAAACTTGTTTTTTAAAAGGCATCATTGGTTTGCGTTAAAACAACTTCAACACACGCAATGTTCTGATTGCACCACAAATGCAGTAATCATCCTTACCTTTCACAGAGGCACTGAATTTTATAAATATGAGCATGATAGTGTAGAATAACCATATCCAAGGACCAGTGGTGGGTTTCAAAAATTTTTGGAACCTCTTCTGTAGGTGTGGCCTGCTTTCCGGGTCCACTGGTGGAACCTCTTCTAACTGGTTCGGTAGATTTGACGAACCAGTTCTACCGAATAGGTGCAAATTGGCAGGAACCCACCTCTGATTCTGATGATGTGTTCCATCCACAGCCTCTGGCTTTGATAATCAGAGATTCAACACTGGTGGACTTTGTATCATCCATGATTTCCAGGCTGGATATATAATCTTGTCAACAAATGCCAAGGATGGAGTGAAGACTGTGCAAGTAAAATTTTCCCCAGTTGTTTGAAGTGTCATCTCATCAATTCAGAGTCCAGGACTCACATCCACATAGGAGAGTAGCCCTGTACATTTTCAGATTTGTGGAGATATGGGTGCATCTCTAGTACAATACTCTAGTAAGCAGCTGTTCCAAAGCCAAGCTAGCCTCGCTCCTCCTGGAGTCAATTTCTTTGTCTAAAGACCCATCACTCCAAATAATGCTTCCCAATATTTGAAGCTATTGACACTGTCAGTTTGGTGTTGTTAACAGTGATTATGTGTTGAATGAATTTGATACTTGGCACTTGCTGATAAAATAGTTCAATCTTGTCAAGGCTGGTAGTCAAACCAAAGAACATAGCACACTGGGAATTGGTTCAACATCAACTGTAGATCACTGTCTGTATGGTGGAGACCATAGTCATCAGCAGAGGATTTCCTGAAGATTGCCTGATGGCATTTCATCTATGCCTTCAAGCAGCAAAGGTCAAGTCAGCATCTGATATATATTCCCTCGCTCAGATCTTGGACAGTATGTAAATCATGCAAACAAAGAACACATTGAACAGGAATGGGGTTAGTACACCACCTCATTTCATCCCATTAGACATAATAAATGCAACTGTATCACCGTCGTAAAGGACCTATACTGACATTATGTCATGGAGGAGTTGAATCAACTTCACAAATTTACTTGTGAATAAAGCCTCCCTGTTTACATTATCAAATGCTTTTGTCAGGTCACTGATGACAGGTTAAAGAGGTTTGTTCTGCTTGTTTCACTTTTCCTGGACTTGTTACATGGCAAATATCTGTCTGCTGTACTCTGTTGTGGCCAAAAGTCACACTGCACTTATAGGGTAGCTTTCCAAGACAATGAAAGTCTATTCAGGAGAGTATGGAGAAATATCTTGCCTGTGACAGAAAGCAGTAAGATACCACTGTAGTTTTCTGCCCTTATTTTTATAGAGAGTCACAATGGGGGCAACACAGAAGTTGTCAAGTACCTTCTCTGTGTGCCAAATGTTTCGCAAGATGTCTTGGAACACTTGACATACATTTGGGTCTAGAGCTTTGTAAATCTCAGCAGAATAGCCATCCTAGCCAATTGCCTTATTTGAGTTCATCTATGAGTTTGCTTTCTTTTTTTAAAATATTTTATTCAATTTTCACATTCCATTTGCAATCATTTATATACAGGGTATTTACTATAAGAAAAGGAAAAAAAGAAAAGAAAAAGGGAATAAAACGAACAAGTAAAAAGGAAACACAACTCATCATTCACAACCCCACCTAACCCTTGCGTCCTCCATACACCCCATCTACCCCCTCCAACTTTCTTTTCTCCCTCTAACACTCCCCTCCTACTTCCCTTTCCCCTCAAGCCTTCCTTCTCCCCTTACTCCCCAGACACCCTCCTTACATTCCCCTTACTCCTTACATGAGTTTGCTTTCTTGATCTCATCGGTAAAATAAGCAGGTCTGAAAGCGTCCCAGAATGGCAGCTAAGGAATCCGCTGTAAAACATCAGGATTAACTGTGGACAGCCTGCTGAGTAGGTTGGAAAAGTGTTCAGCCAATGGTTTTTCAGCCCTTCCTGGTTTTTGTTCAGACTCAACGTATCAGATGACAGCAGGTTGGAACCATAAATTGACTTTGTAGTACTGGAGAAGTTTCTGACAGGTATGCCTGTCTGTCTAAGACATTCCATTTGCAATCTATTCAGGCTAGGGGGGGGGGGGAATGAAATTTGTGAAATGCGGGAAGTGTTTGGAGAAAACTCCAAAGTTTCACATTTAATCAAATTCTAGCCAAAGGCTGATTGTTACTTACATAGGAGGTTCCACAGTTTCCATGACAGTTGCTGTCATTCAACAGCCAATCTGGCAGATAACAGTGAAGAAGAATCCGTACAGTTCTACTCCACATTCAGTTAAGTGTCCACATTCAATTCCATGTTCCTGATTAGTGCATTCCACACAGAGAACTTCAGTTGCACGGGGGCTGTAAAAAATGCAAGTAATAAAAATAAGTAACCAAGCAGCAAACACACACACACACACACACACACACACACACACAATCCTATTGCTTTATATGGAGATAACAAATATCTTTCTAAAGCCAGGATTTATCCTTGGAAAGGGCTATGGAGTTGTTGATGATTGTCTCCTGACCTCGTCTAAGCTAAGAAAATGCTTAAGAATTCCAAAACATACTAGGGATAAAGGATGCCTTAAAATAGAAGTTTTCTCAAGCTCATAAAAGTGGAGTATATCTAAGTATAAAGCTGCTCAGAGTCCAGTTGTGCTGTTCAGAAGCAAAACCAAAATAGACATGTGCCTGAAATGTCAATGGACATAAAGCCTTGTGGGATCTGAGATGTTAGTGCAATTTCTTCCACCAGTGGCTGGCCGATTGCTGTTTCAATAAAACATTTACTTTTTTGGTCCTCAAAGTAGAATTTGTTTACTGATTGGAAGAAACATGTGGCAGAATCATGCCTGTCTGTGAAAGATAATGCAGCATTAAGTACCTCTTTGCTTTCTAAATAATTTGGATGGTGGAAAAAACACAGTGATTATTTTTCATGTTTACATTATTTTATCTGATTAAAACTATGTATTAGTTCACAGTTAAACTATTTGCAATATACTGGTATGCTGAATTGGTTGTTGGCCATTACAGAGCACCTAAAACTCTTCGAATACGCCAAAATAAGCTTATTAGCAGATCATGCAAGATCCACCAATTTCTCATCTTCCAAGAAACTGACAATTCTCTAGAACTATCCCTTGATTGCGCTGCTTGCTGAGACAATTTCACACATGATCTTTACAGGTGTAGTTTTTCTAGCCACTGAACTGCACTTTTAATCTCCAGGCCTAACCTAATTGAGGTTCCTTGAGAATTTTATTTCACTGAAACTCGCATGAGTTCCCACAGGTGCTTTGCCTATAAAGGACTCCAATAAAAGTGCAATTCTCTTGAAGAAAAGACTGCATTCACTTCAATATTTACTGATATATTTTTCATCTGTATGTGGAGATTTTAACTTTCTTTTACTAAAACTGAGTCAGATATACAGCTAGTCCTTTTCAGCTAGCACTGAAAAAAGTGATTTATGCCTACTTTTCATACTTAACAACAACTCATGGGATCAAAATTCAGGTGTTTAACAACTGTCTCAGATTTAAGAATGTGATCGTCTTTTGCAACCTTCAAACAAGCACAGTCAGTGAGAAGCCAAATTTACTTAACAGCCATGTTATTAACGTAACAACTGCTGTGATTCACTTAACAACTGTGGAAAGAAAGATTGTAAAATGGAGCAAAACTCACTTAACAAATGTTTCACTTAGCAATATAACTTTTGAGCTCCGTTGTGGTCATAAATCAAGGATTATCTGTAGTTCCATTCTGTCAAGGAGAAATTGAAACTTTCTTCCACAAATAACAGATATTTTCCTGAGGATGGTGTGGAAAGTATTCAAAATTATTTCTCTGAAAGAATTAGCTCAAATGACACTGATCCTAATAATAAAATCCTTGAAAAAACAAACAAAAAATAAAGCAAAAATATAGTATCTCCTCCTTCTGACCTTTAAAAAAATGTAGTATGAGTTAAGCTATGGAATCAGTTGGAATAGAACAACAAATATTGATATTAAAGGAAAATCTAGAAAAGTAAAGTTTCAAACACCATTTTAAATTTCTATCTGATACAGGTTTTTCTACAACAATTTAGCCATCAGAGTTAAAAAAAAAACAATTTAAGCATTCTGAAGGAAGAGCATTGGGCAAGAAGTAATTTTCTCCTCCTCTGACTTTCTTTCTTCTGCTAATCTGAATCATAATCCTTAAATTCCTGAAAATGAAACCTATTGTTACCCAGTTACACATGTATACAAAAAAAAGGGGGGGGATTCAACCATAGTAATGCAATAAAAAAAAAGGAAAGCTTAGAGCAGTGTTTCTCAACCTTGGCAACTTGAAGATGTCCGGACTTCAACTCCCAGAATTCCCCAGCCAGCGAATGGCTGGGGAATTCTGGGAGTTGAAGTCCGGACATCTTCAAGTTGCCAAGGTTGAGAAACACTGGCTTAGAGTCTTTCTTAAATATTCCTCATCCTTTCCATACTTGACAACTTATAAAACTTATCATAAGAAAGTTCTTTGGGACAGATGGGGTAGAAAGAATGGAAACAAGTCTCCTGGATCTTCATTATCCATATCATCAAATAATGCTCCATGACACATACCATATTTTTTTGGAGTATAAGGCACACCAAGATTTTTTGAATTTAAAAAAAAGTTTTTGCACTCTGAGACCTCCCAAAAATGGCCCGTTTTTTCACGATAATAAGCCTGTTTCCCCCCCCCCCCAAAAGGGCATTAATAGCCTTTAGGAGACTTGTAGAGTGCTCCTGGGAGGGTTGGAGGGGCCCAAAAACGGGCCCATGTTTTGTTAAGAAAAGGGCATGCATAGCCTTTAGGGGGCTTGTAGAGTGCTCCTGGGGGCTGAGGGGCAAAATTGAGCAAAAATGGCCTGTTTTTCACTCATTTCTGTCCTCCCCAGCCCCCAGGAGCACTCTGAAAGCCTCCTAAAGGCTCTGCAGGGCCATTTTGGTGAAGGGGGCGGGGTTTTGGGAGGCAAAAAAAAATGCTGCATTCAGTGTATAAGACGCACCCAGATTTTCAGCCTCCTTTTTGAGGGAAAAAGGTGCATCTTATACTTCAAAAAATATGGTATGTTGCCAAATGACCTCTTTTTTTAACAGAATAACAGAATTGGAAGGGACATTGGAGGTCTTCTAGTCTAACTCTCTGCTCAAGCAGGAGACTATATATCATTCCATACAAGTGGCTGTCCAGTCTCTTCTTAAAAGCCTCCAGTGATGGAGCATCCACAATTTCTCAATGCAATCCATTCCATTGGTTAATTGTTTTCATAATTAGGATTTTTTTCCTTAGTTCTAGTTTCCATCCATTGTTTCTTGTCTTCCCTTCTAGCGCTTTGGATAATAGGTTGATCCTATCTCTTCGTGGCAGACTCTCAAATATTGGAACACTGCTAGCATGTCACCCTAGTCCTTCGTTTCACTAGACTTGACATACCTAATTCCTGTAACTTTTCTTCATATGTTTTAGCTTCCATGCCCCTAGTTATCTTTGTTGCTCTTTTCTGTACTCTTTCCAGAATCTCAATATCTTTTTTATAATACGGTGACCCAAAGAGGATACAGTATTGTTAGGGGGATCTTACTAAGGCTTTATAAAATGATACTAATACTTCACATTTCTTGATTTTATCCCCCTGTGAATGCAACCTAGGATTGCTTTGGAAGTTTTTTTTGGCAGCTGCAGCACACTGCTGGCTCATATTTAAGTATTGTTTACTAGGGTTTCAAGATCCCTCTGATAATAGTGTTATTGAGCCAAGTTTCACCTGTACATTTGATTTTTCTTGCCTAAATATAAAATATTATCCTCCCCCCTTGAATTTCATTTATATGGGGGCCAGTGTTCAAGTCAATGGAGATCCATCTGGATTGTCTATCTTTTGGGATAGACATTTTCAATTATTTATTACCTATATCATCCATTCACATTTCTGATGTATGTACACAAAGGGAAGATATCAACATTCAGTGATGGGTATGAGAGAAGCACCAGAAAATACATTCAAAAGTCCATTTCCTACCTAGCCCTCCATCAGGGGTCCATCAGTGAGATATTTTTTTTCCATTTCAAACTTCTATTATCAAACTATTATATGATTTCAAATTTATACAAAAATGGCTTTAAAAAAAACATCATAACCCTGCCTGTCATTTCAGGTGGAAAAGCTATAAACACACTACTCCTTCAGATTTCAAAATGCCTGTGCTTTTAATTCGGTGTTGTGCCCACCTCTTAAGTGTGCCCTAGCATGTGTAAATAAACACAGGTATTTTATTTTTCTGTTTATTGCTAATCAAATTTAGTTCTACTGGGAAAATTTCTCACATAGTCCTCCACGCCTTAGCAGCATTTGAGTTAAATGTTATATTGCCTTTCATCATCCTTCAGTGATGTGCTTCATGAAGTGGATACCAATGACTCATTATTGTGGAAACGATCTCCAGATCGCTTAGGAGGAATGTTATAAAGGTCATAAACTGGGGTTTTTTTTAAAAGAAAGTTACTAAGCAGCAGTTTATTGCAGAGCAGATCTTGTTAAAATAGCCAGACACTGCCAGAACAGTCAAAGGAAAAGCATGGCCCAAACAATGGAATGAATCTCCCAGACACAATGGAATTAACCTGTGAGGTTGCTTTGTTTATCTCTTTCTTTGTCTAACAAGAATAGTATGTAGTTAAGTGTGGCCAGGATGGCATTAAAATTGGGTACATTGCAGGGGTGGGTTTCTCGCCCCGTTCCAACCGGTTCTGTTCGAACGGGGCCGGCGGCGTCCTTGTGCACGCGCGTGGTGCACACATGCGTACTAGCATCTGCGCGATGCTCCAGCTGCTCCTGGAGGATCGCGCAGGCGCTGTATGCGTCCTGCGCATGCGTGGAAGCGCAGAACTCATCAAAACCGGGTAAGGACCGCGGGCGGGCGCGCCCTTCGCTGTTCCCGGAAGTTACTTACTTCCGGGTTCGGCGACCAACCGGTTCACAGGGACCATCACGAACCGGTTGAAACCCACCCCTGGTACATTGTCTTCAAACAACACTTACCACTTGTTCCTAATGATTGAGTGGGGGAATGTTACAGAATCTGCCTATTCTCTGAATACCTCTGACCATTTTTTAATTAATCACTTGGACAAAGAGTTGGAAGTAATGCTGACCGGTTATGAAGATAGCACAAAACTGGATAGGGTAGTTAATTTTCAAGATATCAGGAATAACTTTCAAAATAGTCTTGACAGAATAGAAAAGTGGGCTAAAATAACAGAACATTTAATAGACACAAAGGCAGAGTTTTCATCTAGAATTGTATAAAAAGACAGACAGGATATGGCAGAATAATGGGGGGGGAGGTTATTACTCATAGTTTTGAAAGATAAAAGGGATTTTATTACATTACGCATTATTGGAAGGGGCCCTGAACACAGTACCCTGTTTTCTGTGCTAAAAGGCAGTGATGCTATCCTGCAAGCAATTTCCCCTCTTTTTTTTCCTTCTTTCCACTGAGAAAAGTCAACAGCCCAAATGTCAAACTGTTGGAGTGAATAAATAAACTTGCAATGAGAAACAGAGCCTTGATGCATTGAGCATACACAGATTTTAATGTCAAAGCCCTGCATTGTAAACAGAAAGAATGCTTTTAATGAAAACTTGGACAGGCAAGACAGTTAAGTGAAGGATAACATGAAAAACGGAGGAATTACCGTGTCAGGTTCAGAAGCTCCTTTTAGCCAACACGTTCTCCCTCTCCTCCAAATAAAATTAGAGTGTGCCGAACTGGAAGCTGAAAGTTTGCAAATGAAAGTTAATTCTGTCATATGCAAAAGGTGTCATAACACTGATCTTGGGAAGAAGGTTAAATGCTGGTAATTATCAACGTACCCAAAACTTTTGTTTTGCTTGTTTTATGGCTGAGTCTGAGAACACATTTGTTCAAGAAGAAATAAAAAGAACCCATGTTCATCTGATTCAAACACTTGCTCAATGAAGCATTCTTAGGTTAGGTTATGTTTTATTTCTACTGCAGATAGAAACCACACTTTATTCCCCATGAAAACATTGCTGTAATTTTTTTTAAAGCATTTGTCTCTGCCTTTTTGGATTGCACCTTGCAGCAGCCAGTAATAAAACGGCATCAGGAAGGTGTTTGATTGACTTTTGATTTTCATCCATCACTCTGGTTTTTCATTATTTATATTTATATATAATCTATCTATCTATCTATCTATCTATCTATCTATCTATCTATCTATCTATCTATCTATCTATCTATCTATCTATCTATCCATCCACCCATCCACCCATCCACCCATCCACCCATCCACCCATCCACCCATCCACCCATCCACCCATCCACCCATCCACCCATCCACCCATCCACCCATCCACCCATCCACCCATCTATCCATCTATCCATCTATCCATATCAGTGGTGGGATTCAATTTTTTTTACCACCGGTTCTGTGGGCGTGGCTTGGTGGGCCTGGCAGGGGAAGGATACTGCAAAATCTCCATTCCCTCCCCACTCCAGGGGAAGGATAATGTAAAATCTCCATTTCCTCCTGATCAGCTGGGACTCGGGAGGCAGAGAATAAAGAATACATCATTTGTTTTTGCAGGGCCAGTCAGAGGTGGTATTTACCGGTTCTCCAAACTACTCAACATTTCCACTACTGGTTCTCCAGAACTGGTCAGAACCTGCTGAATACCTCTGAGATATATAGATTGTGTTTTATTTTAAAATCCAGTTATATCTGTGATGTTCCCTTTTTCTGCCCCCAACGTTGTCTATGAGTTATGGGATAAAGACTTTGTTCTCTGTTCTATGTTTTATGCAGTTGTGATTTACTGAGCACCGTTTGTTGCATTCTGTGAAAAACAAAACAATTCATGCCAGCTTTTGTTTGGATCACTTACATACATTTTTTTCGAGGATAAAAAAAAAATCTTGGTATTTTATCTTGATGGGGAGCCATTACTGAATTCCTGAATATTTGCATTTTCCTGTAGTAACCTGTTTTTGGGATTGCCAATTGATCTTATCACTCCATTTAACCATGAGTAGAACCCTTTCTTATCCAAGTAATGTCTCACAGTTCATTAGGTGATAGAGTGATTCAAACTCTTTGTAGATCCAGGAAGGGTTCCAATTCTTCTTTGGGTTGTGATAGAGACAGGGCTGGGGAGAAGCTAAACAACTTATAGTAAATCAGGAAACAATTAACAGCCAAGTCCATGAAAGTTGATTAGAGTATGAGCATAGGTTACGTATCCCCCCATGGCTATTCCTTCTTTTATCATCCTCCCTTCCTAAGCCTTCCTTAGAATAATTTTCATAAAATCAACGGCCACCAGGATTCCACTAGATTTGATTCGTAATTATTATTTTTTATTAGCAGATTTTTAAATTATTTTTCCCTTCTACAACACCTTATAGCCATTATATCAACATTGTTATGTCATCATACCTGTACATGTATATAATATTTTTCTTCTATATTTACACTCCTTTATACCCAATTCTATATATATTTATATATATTGTTTTTCGGCTTAATTAATTTTGTTCCTGTTTTGCAGCCATTTGTACCAATTGTTCCAAATTTCATAATATTCCGACTCTTCTTTATCTTTTAATTTCAGTGTTAATTTGTCCATCTCTGCACAATCCAAAGTTTTTTTTAATCACTAATTCGTCCGAGGAGATATTATTTTGTTTCCAGCATTGGGCAAATGCTATTCTAGCTGTAGTTAGCAGATGTGTTAATATGTACTTAATTTTCTTTGTATATTTCCCTTTGATTATTCCCAGCAGACAGATTTCAGGTTTGTATTTTATCTGTTCTCCTGTAATTTCTTGCACCCATTTCCAAATTTTTGTCCAATATTTTTGTGTTTCTGGGCAGGTCCACCATATGTGATAAAAAGTCCCTTGTACTTTTTTACACTTCCAGCAGGTCAGCTTCATGTTTGGGTACATTTTAGCCAATCTTGTTGGTGGTAAATGCCAACGATAAAACATTTTGTACATATTTTCTTTAAGTGCTGCTGATCATGTTAGTTTATAATTTATGTTCCAAATTCTTTCCTAATCCACTATATCTATGCTGTAACCAAAGTTTTTGGCCCACACTATCATGCAACCTTTAACTTTTTCTTCTTCTAGTGTTACTTCTAATAAATATTTGTAAATTTTTGTTATTAATTTATTTTCCGGGCCAATTAAAATTTTATCTATTTGTTGTAATTCTGTGTATATTCCATATTCTTTTACATCTTTTTTGTATCTCGATTGTAGTTGGAGATATGGCCACCAATCTATATTTATATTTTGCTCCTTTAATTCTGGATTTGTTTTCAAATTTCCTTGGCTGTCTAAAATTTCACTATATCTAACCATATTCGATAGATCTAGGGTATTGGCTTCCATAGTAGAAAGCCATGCCGGTATTTTCATGTAATATTTTTCTCTAAAGGATTTTCTCTAAATTTTCATTTCATTCATATCCGTTTTCAATTCACTATGGTTTTTAGTTACTGCCTCTTGAAGCTTAATCATAGTTTCTTGGATAGTTAGCAGTGCTGTCTGCACATTTTCGATATTCGATCCAGAATTTGGTTTTTCCATTGTAGTCATTTCTTCTGTTGACCTTTGGGATGCTGGAGAAGCAATCAATACCTTTGTTGCTGGATTTGTCACTGGGTTTACAATTGTCTTTTTCCCGGTTCTCAGTGCTGTTGTTGGGATTTTCGCCATCTCTTTTAAAAATTTATCTTGTTCTTTTAATATCTTATATATGTTATCCCAAATTAGCATCCAATATCTTTCCCTTTCCCCCACTTTTTAAATAATTCCTTAACATAGCTTGTTCTATCTATATTAATATACAAACAGTAGTATTAAAGCAGTATAAGCAACTTAAATAATGTCTATCTATCTATATCTATCTATCTGTCTGTCTGTCTGTCTGTGTTTTATTTGTGCTGATAAATAAATAAAGGGAGACTAGTATAGATCTATTTCAAGCTATTTAGCTCTCATCAGCTAGCCATACCCTTATTGGGATTAGAACCTGTGCTATCTATCTATCTATCTATCTATCTATCTATCTATCTATCTATCTATCTATCTATCTATCTATCTATCTATCTACCTAGCTATCATCTATCTATCTATCTATCTATCTATCTATCTATCTATCTATCTATCTATGTATTATCCATATCTATCTATCTATCTATCTGTCTGTCTGTCTGTCTGTCTGTCTGTCTGTCTGTCTGTCTGTGTGTGTGTGTGTGTGTGTGTGTGTTATTCAATAATAACCGGTAATAGTAAAAAGGAGAAAACAGAGAGATGGAAGGACAGAGAGAGAAAGTCTCAGTGCTCATTCATATCAACAGTACTATAACTTAAAGGTGCAATTATTTCATTATATCCTTAGTATGATTACTGGAATTTAACTCAGATAGGCATTTATAACATAGACATGTTATAGACATGTTAAGAATATCCACAAGCTTTCTTTACTTGCTTATGAATATAAATATTGATTTGAGTACTTATTTGTAGGTATTATAAATATTATATATAGATATTGTATATAATTGTAACTAATTTCACTAAACTATTAATGCAGTCAGTTCATTCACCACTTTTTCTTTAAGTTCTGGGTTGAGTTACTTTTCTTTTCAGTCTTTGCAGAATTGTCCACCTTCTTCTGTTCTAGATAGTTCTAAATAATTTCAGCACAGCTGTTGCATCAACCTCTTCCACTTCCGTTTCGTTGTTCTCTTCTCTCCCTAACTACTGTCTGTCAACCGCTGCTCTCAGGCACACCACGGTTCTCCAAGTCCTCCTCCTTTCTCGGTTTCTTTTGAGTCTGTATGACTTAGAGTCAGTTCTTGCTCTTTCTTGTTGTCTCTCCTCCGATCGCTCACTTAACGCCAATTAGTTCTTCGGGCCGGTCTTTGCCTCTAAAAATCTGTCGCTCTCACTCCTCCAAGTGGCCTCTCAGTTATAGGGCTCTCTCACCCGATCTCTGGAGACTCACTGCTTTGCCCGTTCTCCTCTGCGATCTTCCCTTTCTGCCCACACTCACCGCTGTTTCCACTCACAAGCCAGTCCACTAATCCACTCAATGACACAACAAGTTGATTAAATTCTTCCTTCCCCCTTTAGATAGTTTGTCGAGACTTCAAGTCCGCCATTGAAACAAGGCAGACGCTTGCACGCCGGATTAAAAGGGTATCCCCTCTGCCTCATTAGTCCTAGGGTTTCCCTACTCCTCCACCTCTCTCTCCAAGATCAGCATACCCCCGAAGAGATCCTCCAAACATCTAGATTGGGATAAGAAGTCAGAGCTTTCCATGAGTGGCAGGCTGGTATACATGCACATGGCTCAAATTGTGTGACCAGCGGGCCTGCATGCCCGCCAGGCTGCCACTCATGGAAGGTGAGCTGTGTGCACACATGCGTGCTCCAGCCAATCACTCACGCAGCCCAATTTCAAGTAGACCATGGCTCGGTAGACAGCTGCGGCCTGTGGATTGGGATAGACAGATAGACAGACAAACAGACAGAGCTTCAGAACTTCTTGTCAATAATTACATGTACAATTCTAACCGAACTTCACTCTCTTAAGATTACATAATAATTCCATTTTTTCCAATAATTTATATCAGGAGCCGAGGTGGCACAGTGGTTAAATGCAGCACTGCAGGCTACTTCAGCTGACTGCAGTTCTGCAGTTCGGCTGTTCAAATCTCACCGGCTCAGGGTTGACTCAGCCTTCCATCCTTCCGAGGTGGGTAAAATGAGGACCCGGATTGTTGTTGGAGGCAATATGCTGACTCTGTAAACCGCTTAGAGAGGGCTGAAAGCCCTATGAAGCGGTATATAAGTCTAACTGCTATTGCTATTGCTATCATTCTGCCATTAGTTGCTCTCTTGATTTAATTTTATGTTTCTCAGTAGATTTTGCAATAATCCCTGGTACATTAACCATTTATCTTTGCCCGTTTTTTCTCCCCCATAAAATGCTTTCATGAGATTCATAGAGGTATTTTCAGGTACAACCTGGGTTTATATCTATTTCATATTCTCAACATGGCATGTCTAATATTTTTTTTAAAAAAAATCCACATTAACTTTCTTGTACAATGAATATCCATGCCATTCAAACAGCAGGTCACGATCTTCTAACTCTAAAAGTCTATTGTTTCTCAGCAACACCCGTTCTTTCATCCAAACCAAACAAACTGGATTTACTTCTTAAAAATTTTAAAGGCTTCAGCGCAGGGAGATTCAGAATCTATTTGTTTAGACTTTTTCCATTTTTTGTTACTAGCTACACTGGAATTTTATGAAAGAAATAGCCAAGACCACCTATCGTGGAAGTAGGAATTCAACGATTTGAAGGATACTAGATTTTCCCATATATAAGCATAATCACTCCAAATTAGTGGTCCTGAAACATAAAGCTAATGGCTCCTATGCTCTCTTGGAAGGAAACATGAATTCCATAACCTCAATAGGAAGCTATTTGGCTCCATTAATACAAGATTTTTCCTTTACCATGTCTGTAAACAGCAATAGCAAAATATGTAAACTTATTTTCTATTCTTTAATTCCACTGCTCTATTTCTAAAATGTATTATTCAGAAATAAAATCTATAACAGAATAACACTTTGAGAAGAGTAGAAAGCAAGAACGGTTCCTTGTAAAACAATACGGTGCAGGGCATTGTGTTATGGAAATCCTTCATATCCTACCTGACACTGTAAAAGAATGTTACAGGCAGTGGGATAATTGGAAACGGGGTAAAAATATGTGAGGCACTCATTTAAAAAACAACAACAATTGAATCCATAATCACTTAAATATGTTTTAGGTAAGACGAATCATGACATAATAAAAAGTGTTGTACTTGACAACTTCACAGGTCCTTTGCAGGGCTGTGAATTACTTCTTGGACCAAGACGTTGTTCCACAGACCAACTGGATGGATCATCTTACCAATGTATATAATAAAACATGTTATATATACTATTAACCTCATTCTCAGTCCAGATATAGAAGCAAATTATCATTTGTTTTTGCAGGGCATTCAAGGCATTTCTAAGGATCCAAGATAAATATCTATACTACAGCAGGGGATGGATTAGAGGAGGCGCAAAATGAATCAAATGTCTTCGTATATGCACTAAAATTGATAGATGTCATAAGTCATAAGCTACTGCAGTGTTCTTCTATGGAAGTCCCTTTTAAATAAACAGGCATCCTGCAGAGTTTTTAGCACATGACAGTTATGTCTTAAGTACTCTTAAAATAACAGGAGGCACTTTAAAAAAAAAGAGGCATAAAGTCGCACACACAATGAATGACACTCTAATAAGGAGTCTAAGGGAGTATGTTGCCTAAATAAAAAAGCATAATGAAATTATGGGAAAGCTAATGAAGACAAAAGATTAAATAAAGCAGTGAAGTGAATAAAAATATTAGACACAGTCCAGTGAAACAGAAATCATATATCTGTATCAGTCATATTAGTCTCATTCATCTTCATCTATTTTAAAATTATGGGAATGTTTGTTGCATTATTTCTGCTAAAAGTTCTCATGATTAACTGTAAGTATTGGGCAGTTAATATACAGATATAATATATCTGTATATTATATTAGTCTCATTCATCTTCATCTATTTTAAAATTATGGGAATGGTATCTGTTTTGTTGCATTATTTCTGCTAAAAGTTCTCATGATTAACTGCAAGTATTGGGCAGTTAATATACAGATATAATATATCTGTATCAGTCATATTAATCTCATTCATCTTCATCTATTTTAAAATTATGGGAATGGTATCTGTTTTGTTGCATTATTTCTGCTAAAAGTTCTCATGATTAACTGTAAATATTGGGCAGTTAATATACAGATATAATATATCTGTATCAGTCATATTAGTCTCATTCATCTTCATCTATTTTAAAATTATGGGAATGGTATCTGTTTTGTTGCATTATTTCTGCTAAAAGTTCTCATGATTAACTGCAAGTATTGGGCAGTTAATATACAGATATAATATAACTGTATCAGTCATATTAATCTCATTCATCTTCATCTATTTTAAAATTATGGGAATGTTTGTTGCATTATTTCTGCTAAAAGTTCTCATGATTAACTGCAAGTATTGGGCAGTTAATATACAGATATAATATATCTGTATATTATATTAATCTCATTCATCTTCATCTATTTTAAAATTATGGGAATGTTTGTTGCATTATTTCTGCTAAAAGTTCTCATGATTAACTGCAAGTATTGGGCAGTTAATATACAGATATAATATATCTGTATATTATATTAGTCTCATTCATCTTTATCTATTTTAAAATTATGGGAATGGTATCTGTTTTGTTGCAGTATTTCTGCTACAAGTTCTCATGATTAACTGCCAGTATTGGGCTGTATTATACTACACACACACACACACACACACACACAATTATAACGGATAACATTGCAAAATATGGTCTATGGAGATTCTCAATCATCTTGGCCATGGTTATCTCAAAGGTGCTTTTCTAAAAGGCAATAGGACTTTCTCCCCCCCCCCCTTTTTTGGCAATATTGAATATTTAGGCAACATGTAATTCATTTACATTCAACACAGAAGGTGAGTGACATGAACCAAGCTACTTTTTGTTTTCTCAATATCTTTGGTAGAGTTATCCAGTGAAAGGGATGGTGATGATGAACTTGATGGTGATACATGCCACTGTCTCAGCCAGCTAATTATTTCCTTTTCCCCACTCCTTACAAACATTAATGTCTTCATGACTATTGCATTTGTATCCCTTTCTGGGATATATTAATGACACATATATTTGAGTAGCAGAAAGCTGCCCAATTGGTAAACAGGTTCAAGGTTAGATCATTGTGTACTCTGTTATTTTCTGGAACAATGTTTTTTTCCCCCATTGTAAGTTCTAACACAAGCCAGGGAGTAATGGCAAACTAATGATGTCAGGCTCTTGGCTAGGATGTTAGGGTTTGCTTGGACCTCAGTCACAAGTAGAAGCAGGAAGATGATGCATTTCTTCATACTACCAAGCCAAAGTTGTTGTTTTTGTTGTTGTTGTTGTTGTTGTTGTTGTTGTTGTTGTTGTTGTCATCTCTTTTATTCATTAAACATAAAACTCTGTCAATTGAACATTTAAAAATGTATCATAACTGCCATTGACTGGTGCTAAAGGTTGATACGGGTTGCTGCCAGCGTCCTAGGTATCAACCAAGTACTTTCTTAAAATATACGATGTTCCGAGTAGCACAGTTTTATGCAGTTCCACTGGTGTTATTGCAGGAAGCTGCAATTTCTTGATGTCGTTTGTAAAATTCTTGGACATAGTACCAATGCCCCAATGACAATGGATATCACGGTTACAAGTTTCATCCACAACCATGTAGTTTCAATGGCCAGGTTGCAATATTTCATGATTTTTTTCCCCGTTCTTTTTCTTCGACTCTGGCATCTCCTGGTACAGCGATATCAATAAATTGTATGCTTCAGCCCTCAACAACCATGATATTTGGCGTGTTGTGTTTCAAATGATGATCCATCTATGTTCGAAAGTCTCACAAGATCTTCACCTCCTCATTTTAGACAACTTTTTTCACTTTATGTTCCCATGACTTTTCAGATACAGGACTGGCCTGTGGTGCCTCTGCCAGCCCTCCTGGGTTTCATTCCCACTGGCAGAGGGCTGCAGGACATCAAGCTTGAATTCCACCCAGCCCCCCCCAAGGTCAAACACAACCCTGATATGGCCCTCAATGAAATTGAGTTTGACACCCCTGCAGTGGTACATTACTTGTGCCTTTATGGACAGCCATAGGTAATCTGAAGTTTACCTTAACAATTTTGCATATCTCAGGGGCCCTTTGGAGGGCGAATGGCCCATTAATATAGAGCGGCGGTGTAAAACAGCCTACAGTCCAGATGCATGCGCAGGCCACGCCCACTCCAGCTCCATGAATAGGAAAAACATTGCAAAACACCATGTGACGGCAACATCAAGGCAAGTCTTACAAAGACTAGAAAGGTAAAAAATAGTCCCTTTTTTCTTGGTGATTTTTTAAAGCCTCTCTATTGCTCTGATCATTTCACATCTAAGTTTTAACCAGGTGTCTCCAAGGGGAGACAGTAGAAAAACTAAAATGGCAGCCACAGCTGCATGACCATCCCTTGTTTGCATGTGTCACAATTTGCTTTCATGGTTTGTGACACATGTAAAAAAGGAGCAGTGTTTTGATCATTCAGTCATGGCTACCATCTTGAGTTTCTTTTAAAACTCCCTCCTGTAACCAGTATGGGCTCTGGTTTGTTTCTAAATCCACATAAGGCATCTAGGTGTTGCCATAGAGAGAAAGTCAGTCATGAAGGCCTTCGCCTTCTCTTGGCACTTCTTTCCCATAGTGGTAAATTTGTAAACAAATATGAGCATTCTGAAATGCTTGTACCGTATTTTTCGGAGTATAAGATGCAGCGGAGTATAGGATGCACCAGAATATAAGACGCACCAAGGTTTGAAGAGGCAAAGTTAAAAAAGTAGATAGGTAGATAGAGGGATAGAGAGGGAGAGAAAGAAAAAGAAATACAGTAAGTAGGTAGGGAGAGAGAGAGAGTAGTTAGGTAGATAAAGGGAGAGAGAGAGAAAGAAATACAGTAGGTAGGTAGTAAGTGTGTGTGTGTGTGTGTATGTGTGTGTAGGTAGATAGGTAGATGGAGAGAGAGAGAAAAAGAGGGGGGAGGGAGAGAAATTCAGTAGATAGGTAGGGAGAGAGAATGGGTAGCAGTGATGGGATTCAGCCAGTTCGCATCTATTTGGGTGAACCGGTTGTTAACTTTCTAAGCAGTTCAGAAAACCGGTTGTTGGAAGAAATCTCCTTTTGTTTTCTCCCCACTTTACAGGGCTAATCCTGTAAGGAAGGCAGGAAGGAAACATTCTGGTGCTGTTTTTAGCCTAATCTTTATTGCCCTGTTTACAGAAGCCCTCAATGCATTGTAACAGCTAAGGCGAAGCGCCCACAAAGTGAGTGACGTTGAGTTGGCCATGCCCACCCAGTAACATGACCACCGAGCCACACCCACCCAGCTGGTCATTAGAGCTGAGAACCAGTTGCTAAATTATTTGAATCCCATCACTGGTGGGTAGGTAGGTAGATAGCTAGATAGAAGGATAGAGAGAGAGAGAAATACAGTAGGTAGCTAAGTAAATGTTTCCAGGTGTATTTATCCATGTGCTGGAGAAGGAAATCGCTGACAATCTGCAGCACCTAAGACTTTATTTCTGCTGGCACAGCACTTGATCAATGTAATTCTCATCAATCAGTTAAAGAGCTTTCCAGAGCACATGGTGCAATCATTCCGTTTTTCACGAAAACCAGCCCGTGTGATCTTTACTTCTTGGTTCTGTGAGAGGATCCCAAATTAATTAATAAAACTTTCATTTTCTACATTTTTTTCAGATCAGATAATTTTCTATGTTGTTTCCATGATTTCCCTTTATTATCTTTTAATGCTTACTACATTTGAAGAGTTGGCTTTGAAAGAAGACTTTACAGTAAAATTGAGGAATGGGGAAGCATTAGGAACGGGATCTCCACAGCACATGGTGCAATCATGCATGTATCCATATCAACAATATTTTCCAAATACATTTATTTATATTTAATAAAGGGGGATTCAAAATGAATCCAGGAAAAAGGAAACCAGGAAGAAGATTTGCACAATCTAATAAATGAATAAATGTTACGAGTATTTTAGCAAAGCCATTGCCAGCAGAGCATGTAAATGTATAGATAAGGATGCATATTGAAGCAATCTTTCCCCAATATAAGAAAAATACATGTATCAGGGTAATGGAAAACAACAGCCAGGTGAGATAACAATAGCATTTAGACTTATATACTGCTTTACAATGCTTTACAGCCCTCTCTAAGTGGTTTACAGAGTCAGCATATTGCCCCCAACAGTCTGGGTCCTCATTTTACCCACCTCAGAAGGATGGAAGGCTGACTCAACCTTGAGCTGGTGAGACTCGAACTGCCAAACTGCTGGCAGCTGGCAATCAGCAGAAGCAGCCTGCATTCTAACCAATGCGACACCGCAGAGATATTTTAATTTAGAAATGTATTCTGTCCTCCTTAAATTTAGTGCTTTATCAAGTCTTCTAGATCAGTGGGGGTCCGCAGAAAAATTCTTTGCATTTTTTATATTGCACTACATACTATCTTTTAAAAAAATTCATATTAGTGGTCCGCGAGATTTAAAATTATGAATTTAGTGGTCCCTGAGGTCCAAAAAGTTGATGACCCCTGTTTTAGATCATTGTTAGCCCAGAATATATACCATACATTTCTTCTTTTGTTGCCTACATAGGAGGTCAATGTTCCTTGGATACATTTGTTTTTGAAAATTCCATGAATTTTCTTCCAAAAGACATGTGGCTTCGGCAGAATTACATGTTATCCATGCAATAACTTAAAAGCATCTCTATGATGTACAACCAGTGGTCCAATCTTTGTTTCATTTTGCATGCTTATTAGAGTGTGTGCTTTTAATGGCAGGAGGTTACAGGATGGCTCATTCATATGCAAGAGGGAAATCAGATTGGGATTATAAAGAAAATTTATTGAGTTGAATAGTCAGGTCAGCAATATCTCTTTGGGAAAATGAGTAAGCCTCTCTTAATTTTTACTGGCTACCTTCCTTATTCCTTTATCCTTATTCTTAATAGCTTTTAAAAGTTCAACCATGTATGACATATTGAGTGGAAAAAGAAACAAGCCAGATCAACGGCCTTTAAAAAAAAATGGGGAGTTTGATGGTATATATTACAGGTGGGGAGGTTAATATGCTATTTGCCACATTCTGGACTTGTTGAGAATGAATTCCAGAGCAATTGGAGAAACTCCAGTGACACGGAAAAATAGTGCTTTGGGATTTTAATACATATATTTGTATTTCATCACACTCAGTACAGCTTCATGGGAACCAAAATCTAATGTTATGCTGTATTTGCTCCTTTGTTAAACAAAGTAGCATTGTTTAAAACTACAGAAGACAGAGGTTTTTAATTTACTTCGCACTTTGTGGCTTTATTTGAAGACAAACTAAGACATTTAAGTGACCTAAAGGAAGACAAAGGTGATATATTTTGAACTCTTATCATAAGAGGCAGTGGCTTCTTGAACTCTGATGGCAAGACCAGTTTTAGTGCCATTAATTATATCCCTCGTATAGCTGGGGACAACCTGAAAGAAGACCCATATTGTGGCATTCAAGTACTATCTTCTGTGGTTATTCTGGATTGTTTTTCAGCTGTCACAATCTGAGGACTCATCAGTAGAAAGCTGCTATTTACTTTGTGCTACCTGTGTATGAATCATGATCTCATGGGAGATCAATTATAGAAGATTAATTGAATACATATGGCAAAGGGTGAAAATAGGTCAATACCCCTAGGGATTATGGCCAGGAGAGTAGAAGAGCCAATAGGAGACATAATAGCTGGGTAGACTCAAAGCTATTTGCATGGAGAAAAATTCCTAAATAAGGCTTTTATCTGCATTCAATCTTACGTTCAATCTTACATTCACAACTTGTAAAATTGTATGTGAGAGAGAGGGAGAGGGAGAAGAGGGAGAGGGGGAGGATGGACGAGAGAGAGGGGGGGGAGAGAGAGATTGTTTTTTCTGCTCTCCCTCTGAATTGTGTTATGCTCATTTCATCTTCTAAATTGTTGGTCAGAACCATTTTATTGTCCCCTGCTATTTTATCTACTATATCTGATGAGTGTTCATTGACATTCATCATCACATACCACCTCTGGCATAAATAGGTGCTTGCCATAATTATATATATTGGCATCTTTCAGTCTCAAAAGACTACAGTATTGTGCTCTGGAAAGAGGTCCTAATGCAGCATCTGGTGTGACTAAAAAGTCCAATTCGAGAGTGGCAATCCCTTCCACACTTCCATACATTCTGTCCCCCGCCCAGCCCCCAGATTTTGCTGGTTCCGGCACTGCCTCTTTGCCTCAGCCTGCTGAACAAGTATCTCTTCGAATTTTAGAAGGCCATGCTGCGTCTTTTGCCTCCAAGCTGAACCATCAGAGGTCAAGGTTTCCCAGCTGTGTATATCCATTCCCATGGCCTTTAGATCCCTCTTGCAGTCATCCTTATATCATAGCTGCAGTCTCCCTCTCGGGCGCTTTCCCTGCACTAATTGTCCATACAGGAGATCTTTCCGAATCTGACCATCGGCCATTCTCATGACACGCCCAAGCCAGCATAGATGTTGCTGTTTCAATAATGTATACATGCTAGAAATTCCAGCACATTCCAAGACTGCACAATTTGGAACTTTGTCATGCCAGGTGATATCAAGAATACGTCGGAGACAGCGCGTATGAAAGGTGCTCAGCTTTTTCTCCTGCCGTACGTAAAGGGTCCCATGGCACAACAAAACCGCGCTCGACTAAGCCGCGCCTGATTAAACCGCGTCACTGACGTCATCAACAGGGCGACAACAGCGAGCGCGGAGAAAGAAGGAGTCTTTAAATAGCGCTTTGAAAGCAAGCTGATTCAACTTAAGGTAAGGGTTAGGATTAGGGTCAGGTTAAGGGTTAGGTTTAGGATTTGGTTTAGGATTAGGTTTAGGGGGGTTAGGTTTAGGAGTTAATTTTAGGTTTAGCGTTTACAGCGTGCTTCTGTCTCCACGCTGTTGTCGCCCTGTGATGACATCAGCTACGCGGTTTCGTCGAGCGCGCTTTAGTCAAATGCGGTTTTGTGGTGGAACCAAAGGGTCCAAGACTCACTGCAGTACAAGAGTGTGCTCAGGACGCAGGCTCTATAGACCTGGATCTTTGCATGTTTTGTCAGCTTCTTGTTAAGCGATATTCTCTTTGTAAGTCTAGAAAATGTGGTGGCCACTTTACCAATATGTTTATTCAGCTCAGTATCTAAAGAGAGAGTGTCGGAGATAGTTGAGCTGAGGTAAATAAAATCATGGACGGTCTCCAGTTCTTGTGCAGAGTGTCAGGTCTGCTTCACTTAATAACCAAGAAAGAAACCACTCAACTCCATTTTGCAGAATTAAGAGTATTTTTACGGATTATAAGTGAATAGAAGCTAAGCAAAGCTGGATCTGAGCAAAAACGCGCGCAAGCATTAGATATCAATACATGCCCCATTCCCCTCCCCTTGGTAACCCCAGTCCATAGTCCAATCCAATATCTCTACAGCTGTCAGTTGGGAGACATCTTCAAAAATCATCATCAGGTTGGCATGCCGGACAGTTGGCCTTGGTGGGAAACTCCCTTCTTGCCACATGCGCAGTAGATGGTGAGAACAACTCCCAAATAACAGTCCTCCTGTACAGATTATTTCCCACACCCAAATACCATGCCCTCCCTCCCCATTTCAATGGCAGCCGAAAAGCAAGCAGAAAAACAGAGGCTGACACAGAGATTGTAATACAGGGAGGTGAAGCTATGGGTCACATCCTGATCCATGACTTGTGTTTTTTTCAGGCTGATTGTTAATCCAAAGTCTTGGCAGGCCTTGCTAAAAGAGTCCATAAGTTGTTGAAGGTCTTTGGCAGAGGGAGCAGTAAAGGCAGCATCGTCAGCGAAGCAGAAATCCAGTAAGCATTTCAGTCGGACTTTAGACTTTGCTCTCAATCTAGAGAGATTAAAGAGTTTTCTGTCTGATCTGGTCTGGAGATTGAAAAAGGCAGAATATTTCTCTGGATGTGAAAAGAAAGAAACATGTTTTAAAAGACAGAATAGCTCCCTGTAGCTTCCTGCCCATCCCCACTTTGTCAATGGGCCATTAAGAAGGCCAAGCTAGTCCCTTTACATAATAAAGACTTCTCCACTGCATCTCCAGGGGGATGGGATTAAAGCATGATAATATTGGCCCAACTCACCACATGGCATCTGAGAACTCAACCAAACCTGGATTCAAAACACAGCCTAGAGAGTTGCCCCTGCATGGCCCCATTTCTTGCACAGGAACAGGAAACAGAGAGGTGGGACTGAATAGGTTATAAAAAGCCTAGCAAGACCCTCCCTCAGCCCTTCTCTTCTTCTCCACCAACATTGAAGCATGTGATCACCTTTTCTGCTCAGGACTCAAGCCATGTGGCCCTGTCCAACAATAAACCATCTTTCGAAGCAGCCTCCATGTCTCCAGTGTCTTTTTCCCCACTTGGAGCTGAACCCAGAAGGACATTTCTTTCATCACTGCTCTGGCATAAATTGGTGCTTGCCATAAAGGTGTTAATGAAAGCACTAGTCATTAATATGCCACTTATTTAATGTATATAGTTTTTCTTCTCAAATACATGGTCCTGGATGTTTAACAATGATTAAAAACAAGATAAAGACACTATAACAAGCCAATAAGTCATGATAAAAGACCAAGCAAAATAGTAATTAACACAACCATGACGTGGGCCCAACCATATCTCCAGGGCCCCATGCTCAGTAACAAAAGAATGTTTTCAACGTCTTAAAAAAGCAGGGTCAAGGAAAGTTTTATCTAATTTTGGCATAGCTCATAAACCCGTGGTTTGCAATAGAATTCACCCAATAATTTTTGAAAAGCACAAACAAGTGGGAAAGCACTGGAAAGTAATGCGACTCCTATTTCTGAATGATTTTCTTGCAGATTCATGTTTAGTTAAAAATATTGCATTGTTATTACATTTATATCTGTGTCAACTTTAATGATGTCCAAGGAAATCTAATATATAATTCCCATGCTGAATAATTGATAAAAAATTATATCTAATTATTTCAGTCCTGTTCTTTGTGCTATTGCCAAGTGGAAGCATTTGTCACCTCTTACAGCTATTTAGCATCTTACAATTCTATTGTCACATTTGAACTATATGTCATTGGTGCATGTGGTCCTTTGAAAGGCTATCCAAAATAAACTTCATTGGCTATTGTCTGCTACAACGTCCTACCTGTCAACAACTATTTCAGTTTCAGTTTCGTGCCCTTGTGACCTCTAGACTGGACTACTGCAACGTGCTCTACATGGGGCAGCCCTTGAAGAGCATTCAGAGACTTCGGCTTGTCCAGAATGCAGCCGCACGAGCGATCGTGGGTGCACCTCGGTTCACCCACGTAACACCTATCCTCCGCGAGCTGCACTGGCTGCCTATTGGTCTTCGGATACGCTTCAAGGCGCTAGTCGTCATTTATAAAGCCCTTCATGGTATTGGACCTGGGTACTTGAGAGACCGCCTGCTGCCAATTACCTCCAATAGACCGATTAGATCGCACAGATTAGGCCTCCTCCGAATTCCATCCGCCGGCCAATGCCGGCTGGCGACTACCCGGAGGAGAGCCTTCTCTGTGGCTGCTCCGACCCTCTGGAACGAGCTCCCCGTGGAGATTCGAACCCTCACCACCCTCCAGGCCTTCCGCAAAGCCCTTAAAACTTGGCTGTTCCGACAGGCCTGGGGCTAAAGAGCTTTTGCCCCCCCCCTCGAATGGTATGGTTGTTGTGTGCTTTTAAATTGTGTATTGTTTTGTTTGTCTTTTTATCCCTTATCTGTATCCCCTTCCTGACTTGGATTGTGAGCCGCCCTGAGTCCCCTCCGGGGAAAAGGGTGGCATATAAGTGCAATAAATTCAATTCAATTCAATTCAACCTCAATATTACCCAGGCAAACAATAAATACAAACTCAAGGTTAATAGTTCCAAACTTGATTGCCAAAAATATGACTTCAGCAACAGAGTGGTCAACTCCTGGAATGCTCTACCTGACTCCGTTGTTACATCCTCAAATCCCCATAACTTTAACCTTAAACTGTCTACCGTGGACCTCATCCCATTCTTAAGAGGTCTATAAAGGGGGCGCCCATAAGCGCACTAATGTGCCTACCATCCCTGTCCTACTGTCCCCATTTATTTGTACTCATTCCCTTTGTTCACTAACTAATAACTAAATAAATAAATCCTGAGACTTTTTTCTAGACTTGGCATTGCCTAACTGACTTTGCCTGATCTACTCAAGCCAAGCAGAGTCAGACCAAGTGAGAATTTTGATGGGATATCATAGGTATTCTAGAGTAAAAACTCAGGAAAATATCCAGGGGAAAAAAGGTAACAGTAAGCCACTTTCATATTGTTGTTAAGAAAGCTACATAGATAATTTCATGAAGATACCAGGAGTTCAGCTTATACATTTGTAGATGTGAGTATGGGATTTATACATTTATAGATTTGAGTATGGGATTATTACATTAAGCTATGAATATGTCTTTGATTTCTGAACTTCACACCTTACTTCATAAATTTTGGAGAACATTTTGCTCATTCAGTAATGTTTTTTTCCCCCATATTATCCATAGCAGTGGTGGGTTCCTACCAGTTCGCACCTATTCGGTAGAACCGGTTCATCAAATCTACCGAACCGGTTAGAAGAGGTTCCACCAGTGGACCCGGAAAGCAGGCCACACCTACAGAAGAGGTTCCAAAAATTTTTGAAACCCACCACTGGTCCTTGGATATGATTATTCTACACTATCATGCTCATATTTATAAAACTCAGTGCCTCCGTGAAAGGTAAGGATGACTACTGCATTTGTGGTCCAATCAGAACATTGCGTGTGTTGAAGTTGTTTTAACGCAAACCAAAGATGCCTTTTAAAAAACAAGTTTACATCATATTCTTATGCATGCCAGTGCTGTGTGTGAGGTAATATAAGGTGGTTCTGACAAGTGTCGTCGGCATCTTCATATCTGGTCACATGGGTGGCAAGCCACACCCATCCGGTCACATGGGCGGCAAGCCACTCCCACAAAGGAGGCCACACCCACAGAGTAGGTTCGAACAATTTTTGAAACCCACCACTGATCCAAAGCCTTTTGATTGCCATATAGTAGTGGGGACTTCCAGCCTCTGGATTCAACACAGAGTACAGTTGTTTATTGTACTGGACCTATAGAGTTTTTGTTAAGGGTTTTAGAAAATGAAAATATTCAGAAAATTTTTATTTTAAGTGAAAATTTGCTTCATAATCAGTTAAAGGAAAAATTAAGCTATCGATTTTTTAATTGAATTTAAATTTAAAAATTGCTTGCAAAATGCTGCATTAGTAGTACCTTTCCCCCATGATTTATAGCCTTAAATCTGACTAAAGATTTTAAATCATTTTCAGATTTTTACTTCCAACATTTTCAGCATTTAATGTGCTGAAGAAAAACATAATTTCTTCTGAGTTTTAAAATATCTAAGAGCGTTCTTATTCTGACTCTGGCTTGGACAGAATTCATACACTAAGTTACATACATTTAGTTATAAACAACTCAATACTTTCTACACATGTATTTTAGAAAAGGTCATGACAATTGATCATAATAATTGATTACTTCATATTCTGCAAAAAATATGAACCGAATGTAGATTTATAATGTTTTGGCTTGGGTTTCTCTTGTACAGTGGAATAATAGAACATTGATAAAATGTTTTGGAAAAAGAGCTTGATCTCATTTTTCAAACAGGCCTTGGAAGTGAAATATTATTTGTCATAAATATTGTTTACATAAATTTGATCATGGGTTTCAGTCGCTGCCACATGAAACTGAACTAGAAGATTGCAGGACACAATTCAAACAAGCAGTGTCTGAGAGTGCAGAAGAAATGATTGGATGAAAGAGAAGAAAACAAACAACATTAGATGCAAGACATAACTTGGAAACTCATGGATGAATGAAAACTGCAAAGCAGAAAAATGATCAAACAATGTTTTTAAGGGAGAAAGCAGAAGTTATGGGAAAACAGCAGTCATTGGAACATGGAGTCAAAATAAGTTGCTGGGCTGACCAGAAAAATGGTTGTAACATAAAGGAACTAAAACATCAAAAATAACAAACAAAAATGACAAGAAGATACAGGATGGACAGAACACTTCAAAGAAATACTGAACCTGACAAACTCGCTATTCTGTCCTCTTAACCATCCATTTCTCAGTGGTACTTCAGTATTTATCCATTTTTTACAGGGTTCCAAATAGCATCCAAAATTAAATCAGAGTCCAAGGCAAAGTATTGCTCAAAGTTCCAATTTATTAAGAGAGCCATGTTGGCACATCTGTGAAAATCCGAATCTGAAAACTGCATGGTTTCCCCCACCCAGTTGAAAGTTCAAGATCTTGCCCCCACACCCACAAGTCCATCACACGGTCCAAACTTCCACTGCCATGCTGGCAGTTCCACCCAGGTGCCGAAGTGCAAAGACAAAGCATGACCTTGGCTTTCTAGAAAGAATGTTGTTATGGCCACATAGCGTCTAACTCCGTACAACTCCCTCCTCCCATTTTCCCACAATAGAAAATGCATAGTAGAATGATAGAAAGAGTGGCAGGCCAGAGATCCAAAAGAAAAGATGGCTGCAGGAGTGACATATAATAGTTTTGCAGCAGTACTCATATATAAAAATTATCTTCCTCTTTTATAATAGGCTGTGAATCCCAGCAAGAAAAAAACCCAGCAGAATACCATCTCTGGTTGAATAGCACAGAACATGTATGACTAACAAACAAAACCTTGGATTTCAGCACACAAACAAATGTTGAACTAAAATACCCCGAGACCCTGCTTCTATAACTGTCCAAATCCCAGACCTATATCCTATATTTTTCTAACACTTTATGGCAGGCCAGTAGTTCAGCAGCGTGACCCGTCAAATGCACGCCCGACAAAAGTGCACCGACAAAACCGCAGCAAGAAACCCGCGCCGTCAAAAGCGCTCCCACAAAAGAGCGCCGACAAAACCGCGCCCACAAAAGCGTGATTAGGGTTAAGGTAAGGGTTAGATTTAGGGTTAGGTTTAGGTTTAGGTTTAGGGTTAGGGTTAGGGTTATTACGTTGTTTTCGTTGTTTTTTGATGGTGCGCTTTCATCGGTGCGCATTTGTCGGAGCGCTTCTGTACACTTCTGCGTGCATTCGTCGGCACAATTTCGACCTCACGGTTTTCTCACCGTGGTTTTGTCAGCATACTTTTGTCGAGCGCGCATTTGTCGGTGAACCGTTCAGTAGTACTTCCTCCTGCTGGCTTTTTCCACCTTTTCTCCCCAATGATTCTGTATATCCTTTTCACATATCATGTGAATTTCTGGCAGTAGCTGGGAAGATAAGACCATGGGCCGAAGAGTTAAGGGTAATCGAGCCCTGGTGGCAACAGTGGTTAGATTGCTGCATTGCAGACTGATTCTGCCAACAGGATGGAGTTTGATCCTGACTGGCTCCAGATTGACTCAGCCTTCCATCTTTCCGAGGTGGGTAAAACAGGAGCCCAGATTGTTGGGGGCAAATATGCGGTTATTAGGAAAGAGCTCAGAGAATGCTGCAAAGCACTGCGAAGCGGTATATAAGTCTAAGTGCTATTGCTATTATTATTGCTAGGATTAGTGGCAATCCCCCTGGTGGGGCTTGAGAAGATGATGTAATTCTTTAAGATGGCTCTCATGACATTGCTGCTGATGAAGAAGTTGCTGGGGCTGCCAGCCAGAGAGTTCTCTAGTGCCATTTGTTACACTGTGGGATTTTTCTGGATTTCTGTTTTTTGTTGGGATGAACACCCAAACAATGATTCTCTGAGCCCAACCAGGGGTGGGTTCCTACTGGTTTGGACCGGCTCTGCCGAACCAGCAGTGGTTTGGTGGCCTGGGTCGCTGGAACCGGCAGCGACCCAGGCCTGCCACATCCCTGAACTGGTTCTCCTATGAGGCTGCGATCTTCATTTCATTTCATTTATTAAATTTCTATGCCGCCCAATCCCGGAGGACTCCGGGCGGCTTACAGAAATGAAAAAATTAAAAAGAATTATTAAAAACAATTGGACACAACAAGGTTAAAAAGGGAACACAACAAACACCCAATCAGGAGGGGGCTGGACCTCAATCAAGGCGTCAACAGCCCCAAGCCTGCCGGAAAAGCCAGGTTTTAATGGCTTTGCGAAAGGCCATGAGAGTGGGTAGGGCCCGGATCTCAGGGGGCAGCTCATTCCACAGGGCCGGAGCGGCAACAGAGAAGGCCCTACTCCTAGGCATCGCCAGCCGGCATTGTCCCGCTGACGGCACCGGAGAAGATCCATCCTGTGCGATCTTATTGGTCTGAGGGAGGTATGTGGCAGAAGATCTTGATTTTTAGTTCTGCACATGTGTAGAATTTTTGCGTGCACCGAACCGGCAGTAATGCCGGGAGCAACCCACCCCATAACCAAACAATTAGCTACCTAAAATAAATCCTTTGCAAGAGTGAAAGAAAATTGAGACCAAAGCATTAAATCTGCTCTTCAGTGCAATAACTTAAATCGCTACATGAGAAGATAGTGAAAATGCAAACTATGATGCTAGTATTAGAGGATACATCATTCTAAAAAAACAAAAACAACAAAAAGAAATATAAAATATTTCCTCTCTCTAAACACTGGTCTATTTTAACTACCTCATGCCACTTTGCAGTACAGACCTTAAGAATATCAGCATATATGGATAAGAAACAGCAGCGTTGGGGATATTTTGTAAATAGAGATAAATAAATTTTTTAAAAAAGCAGAGCTACCAGGGGTAATGCAGTCCACGGGGATATTTCAACCTAAATCTCACTGGACTAAACTGACACAATCTGAGTAAATAAAAAAACAGAGCCAATTATTCATTTGAATTGTTTAGATGATATTATTCCCTCTCCCCTTCTGACGGAAGCGTATTAGGTTTGGCCTTTAACCTCCTTTGGCTGCAGCTCAACCAGATGAAAGGCTAGGACACATCCTGTTGAGAAATTCTTCTGCAGAAGTCCCTGAAGATGGATAATCCCACCCTTTCTTTCCTTTGCTCACTGGTGCTCATGGCCTCCATGGCCTTTCTCTCTTTCTGGTAAACAGAATGTGACTGGATCTGAGACTTGGCTTTGATTATTTTGTGCTAAGTTGTATGTTAAACACACACACACACATTAGAAAGAAAAGAAAGATGATAACTTGGTTCCACCACAAAACCGCGTTCGACTAAAGCACGCTCGACAAAACCGCGTAGCTGACGTCATCACAGGGCGACAACAGCGTGGAGACAGAAGCACGCTGTAAACGCTAAACCTAAAATTAACCCCTAAACCTAAACCTAACCCCTCTAAACCTAATCCTAAACCTAACCCTAAACCTAACCCTTAACCTAACCCTAAACCTAACCCTTAACCTAACCCTAAACCTAATCCTAACCCTTAACCTAACCCTAACCCTAACCCTAACCCTTAACCTAACCCTAAACCTAACCCTAAAGCTAACCCTTACCTTAACTTGAATCGGCTTGCTTTTAAAGCGCTATTTAAAGCGCCCTTCTTTCTCTGCGCTCGCTGTTGTCGCCCTGTTGATGACATCAGCGACGCGATTTAATCGGGCGCGCTTTAGTCGAGCGTGGTTTTGTCGTGCCATGGATAACTTCACATATAGCATGATACAGCATGATATGTAATTTCATCATCTAAAAATTCTTTCCATTCCGATTAAGCCGCTGGAGCAGGAAATGTGCTTTCTTTGTACATTGCCGCTTTCTGAAGAAGCAGCGACTGCCAAGGATGACACAACCTACTCCTCCCATTCATTTCCCTGATCAGGGAACGGAAATACCTGAAAGCAGAAGAGCCAAGGTCTGTAGAGATTCTCAGCCATCCAGGTCAGGGTTGTCCCCACAGGTGCTTTTTTTCAGGAGGCAACTGGACGTTCTTGTTTCTTCCTTGAAGACATTTCACTTCTCACCCAAGAAGCTTCTTCAGCTCTGACAGGAGAGTGGGGAATGGAAGGAAATAGCAATAGCAATAGCAATAGCAGTAGACTTATATACCGCTTCATAGGGCTTTCAGCCCTCTCTAAGTGGTTTACAGAGAGTCAGCGTATCGCCCCCAACAATCCGGGTCCTCATTTTACCCACCTCGGAAGGATGGAAGGCTGAGTCAACCCTGAGCCAGTGAGATTTGAACCGCTGAACTGCTGATCTAGCAGTAGCCTGCAGTGCTGCATTTAACCACTGCGCCACCTCGGCTCTTCTAGAAAGCAAGAAGTATAAATCCTTCCATTCCCCACTATCCTGTTAAAGCTGAAGGAACTTCTTGGACGAGAAGCGAAACATCTTCAAAGAACAAAAAAATGGGAAACTCCGGTTGCTTCTGAAAAAAAGCAACTTTGGGACAAGAAGAGCCAAGGTTACTTTGGGGCAATGTAAGTTATGCTTCTAAGATTTGATTTGATTTTGATTTAAAGTTTATTTATATGCCGCCCTTTTCCCTGGGGGGGACTCAGGGCGGCTTACAACTTAAAAGGGGGGGGGAGACAAACTTTTAACATATAAGACGAATACAAAATTAAGAACACAACATTCATACTATTCGGGCGGGTTGTAGTCTTAACCCCAGGCCTGACGGGATAGCCAGGTTCTGAGGGCTGTGCGGAAGGTCTGGAGGGTGGTGAGGGTACGGATTTCCATGGGGAGATCGTTCCATAGGGTCGGAGCTGCCACCGAGAAGGCTCTCCTCCGCGTAGTTGCCAGTCGACATTGACCGGCAGATGGGACTCGGAGGAGGCCTAACCGGTGAGATCTAATAGGTCGTGTGGAGGTAATTGGCAGTAGGCGGTCTCTCAAGATATCCTTCTTGATTTGATTTGATTTGATTTATTGCATTTCTATGCCTCCCTATTCCCAGAGGGACTCAGGGCGGCTCACAAACCAAAGTAAGGGGGGGGGATACAAACATGGAGGAAAGACAACGGACAAACAACTACAACAATTTAAAAACAGTCAACAACCACACAATTCGAGCGGAGAACTCATCAGCCCCAGGCCGGTCGGAACAGCCAGGTTTTAAGGGCTTTGCGGAAAGCCTAAAGGGTGGTGATAGTCCGAATCTCCAGGGGGAGCTCGTTCTCTCTAGCCACAGAGAAGGCCCTTCTCCGGGTAGTAGCCAAACGGCATTGGCCGGTAGATGGAATTCGGAGGAGGCCTAATCTGTGGGATCTAATGGGTCTATTGGAGGTAATTGGCAGCAGGCGGTCTCTCAAGTACCCAGGTCCAATACCATGAAGGGCTTTATAAGTGACAATTCTTTGCCACACAGGCCCTCTTTTCTCAGCAATACTGTGACAGCTTCAGAGAACAGCTTCTTCCATTTATTTCTTTTTACCTCATAATTAACTGTTGTCCAACCTTGTGCTACAGATAAAGAGAGAATGGTTGGTGGGTTTTTTTTTTGTAATTTTATCTGCAGATATTCTAGAAATGCCCCGAGTTTGTCGTTCCCATCATTAGCTGTAGGCCTTCAAGCAAGAAGTCCTCAGGGGTGTATGGCTGCAATTGAGCCCAGAATTTCCATGGCAAAGTGAGGCAGTTGTTAAGTGAGTTGAGCTTGCTTGGAGATTCTAGCAGGGGAGCGCAGCTATTTTGTACCCTTGACCGAAGATCGGAAGACTCCTTCTATCTGGGATGGTCGTCTTCTTCCACCGAGCACGCAGCTTCGGGAGGGACACACATGGAGCGGTGAGGGAGGAAGGGGACACCCGCCTAGCCAGCTATATCAGCCGAATCAACCCTGGCGATCAACCGGGTGACAGATGTCGCAGCCAGATTGCCCTCACATCCAGCATATTAAGTGAGTTGTGCCCCAATTTATGACCTTTTTGCCAGACCTGGTAAGCGAATCACTGCGGTTGTTAAGTAAATCACATGGTCATTAAGCGAGTCCGACTTCCCCCATTGACTTTGCTTATCGGAAGCTGGCTGGGGAAGGTTACAAAAGGTGATCACATGACCCCGGGACAGTGCAACTGTCATAAATACCTGCCAGTTGCCAAGCACCTGAATTTTGATCACGTGATTGTGGGGATGCTGCAGTGACTGTAAGTGTAAAAAACAGTCATACGTCATTTTTTTCAGTGCCGTTGTAACATTGAACAGTCACCAAACAGGCTCTAAGTCAAGGACTACCTGTAGAAGCAAAATAGATTTCTCCTAGTATAATTATCACTCCAAAGTCAGCATGAAAAACATCTCAGAACAGAAGAAACCTGCTTAAGGGAAACTGGTTAGAAGTCGGCAACTCTAATATCTAAGACATGAATCAAGTTCAAAGCCCAGGTAGAACAATAGTTTACTATTACTTGTTTCCACTATGCCTAGAGCTTTGGTGTTTAACAACAGAGTAACATATAATTATTGGTGTTAACATAGACATTTTTGATCTCTTCACCCATGGTTGCCACTATGAATTTTCCTTTGTACTTCTGATGGATCTCATGTTACCATGCAACTTGTTCTTACTTGAAATCAGAGTCGTATGCTTCTCATTCTTAATTGCTGACTCAGCAACATCCAACAATATTTAATTTTACATGAGCAAACTCTTTGAAACAGGCATATAGAAAAGTTGTGGGTTATCGGTTTTATTTTATTGGCCTGCTATTCCCCTGAGGATCATATGCAGTTCCGTGCTTCTGAGGAATATTAAACCCGAACAACATTGCCATCTGTACTCTTGTCTATATTTTGCATGCTGACTTTAAATTTCCTAGTGCAATGTTGTAAATTAAAATAGAAATGTTACACAGCAATCATATGCAAAGGGCATTTGGAGCCCTTTGAAGTCTGCAGCCTCTAAATTTAATAAAAGAAAAGATCCTTACCGATTAGAATTTACTGCTAAATGAATGGGTATAAGGTTCGAGTTAGATAAAACAAACCAACATAAGGCAAATAGATTTTTAAAAGAAATGATATCATTTACCAGCACTCCATCTGAAAGTGTCTTTCATGGCCTAATTCCACAGTAAATGATATGCTCAAGTTAAACTGTGTGATTAATGATGAGTTAATCGTTTTAAGAAGTGACACAGCGTACTTTTTTGCTGTGGTTCATTAACTAGAACAAACTGTCAATGTTGATTCTTTTTGTTGTTGTTCTGTTCCTAAGCCATATTAGACTTGTCATAAACAGAGTCCAAAAAAATATATGAAATACAAGGAGAGAGAGTGCTATATTTGGACAACAACTCTTGAAAGGATCTGCTTGAAGAATTCATTTTCAATGCCTTCTGAAACAGCTATTGTCTCTCTTTGCGGTGGGTCTATATCCCAACCATCTGTTTAAGGTTTTGCATCTTTGATCTCACCCACCATTGCCAGAAATACCGTATTTTTCAGAGTATAAGATGCTCTAAAGTATAAGACACACCTAGCTTTTGGGGAAGAAAACAAGAAAAAAAAATCTGCCTCTGCCTTTGCTTCCCAGCAATTTGTCTCCTTGCAGTAAATAGCAAACAGCCTGTTCCAGTTTCAATTTCAGCCTAGCCTGATTAGCACAAGCAGCTGATTGTCAGGTGGATCAGCCTCCCAACCATCAGCTGTTTGAGGCTGCAGGGCTTGCTATAGCCTACTGCCACATCCATGCGACCCATTTTCGGCCTCTGCATCTCGTTTTCAGCCTTCGTCTGCCTGTTTTGGGCAGCAGGGATTGGAATGGGCCGAAAATGAGGCATGGGGAGGTCAAAAACGGGGTGTGCAGAGGCAAAAAATGTGATATGGAGACCGAAAATGGGGCACACAGAGGCGGCAATAGGCAATGGCAATCCCTGCAGCCTGAAACAGCTGATGGTTGGGAGGCTGATCCAACTGACAGTCAGCTGCTTGTGCTAATCAGAGGCTGTGCTGAAACTGAAACTGAAACTGAGACAGGCTGCTGTTTGCTGCAAATTGCTGGGAGGCAGAGGCCCAAGATTGGGGGCAAGCTTATGGGCAGAGCTACATGCGGTGTATAAGATGCACCCAAATTTTCACCCTCTTTTAGGGGGGAGTACTCTGAAATATATGGTAATCTTCAAAAATGCTTTCACTAAAACTTACAAAATCAGTGTCAGTTGTGGAATGCTGCTGGTATAACAACCGGTTAGATGAGTGTGTGCTTTGCATGGGTGCACGCCTAAAGAGCTTGCACTTACACTGAAAATGGAGCATTTAGAAGCTCAGCTGCTTACCTTCCAAGTCAACAACGGTAATTAGAACAGCGAGAGGGGGGGAATGAGCTGTGCCACGCGATTGAGGTGAACTAGAAAGCAAGAAATAAAGGAGAGGATAGGGCAGGGGCAGGTAGATGGGGCCAACTGATCATTGGAGCTACCAGTTCATCTGAACCCGTCTGAGGTGAGGTGGCGCAGTGGTTAGGGTGCAGCACTGCAGGCCACTTTAGCTGACTGTTATCTGCAGTTCAGCGGTTCTAATCTCACTGACTCAAGGCTGACTCAGCCTTCCATCCTTCCGAGGTGGGTGAAATGAGGACCCAGATTGTGGGGGCAATATGCTGACTCTGTAAACCACTTAGAGAGGGCTGAAAGCCCTACGAAGCGGTATATAAGTCTAACTGCTATTGCTATTGCTAACTGGCTGAATAACTCTGATCAGCATCCACACTGGGAATAAGAAAAGTGGAGGAAAAATTGCTGAGTTCAGAAACAGAAGAGGGATGCATAAAAAGATATAAACAAGCACGTGAACTGAGAAGCATGTCATGCACCCCATGCTGCCTCTGAGTTTGGTGTTGAAGGAGCAAAAGGAACTTTGCCAGACTCACAAAATTAAATCATCACAAATGCAGTGAGAATTTCTTCTCTTCCCCCAATCTGTCTCAGACGGTCCTAAACAGACCTCAGAGGTCTTCTAGTTTGGTCCCCACTCAAAGCAGGAGGACTTATAACATCCCAATCAAGAGAGAGAGGTTTCATTGACTGCAAGTCTCCATAGGCTGAAGAATCATTCTTCAAAAGATGGAGAGAGAAAGAGAGACAGAGACAGAGAGAGAGAGAGAGAGAGACAGAGGAAGAGACACAGAGAGACAGACAGACAGAGAGGCAGAGAGAGAGAGAGAGACAGAGAGAGACAGAGACAGAGAGAGACAGACAGATAGAGAGACAGAGAGAGAGAGAGACAGAGAGAGACAGAGACAGAGAGAGACAGACAGACAGAGAGACACAGAGAGAGAGACAGAGAGAGACTGAGAGAGACAGAGACAGAGAGAGACAGACAGACAGAGAGACAGAGAGAGACAGAGACAGAGACAGAGAGAGACAGACAGAGAGACACACACAGAGAGAGAGACAGAGAGAGACAGAGACAGAGAGAGACAGACAGAGAGACAGAGAGACAGAGAGAGAGAGACAGAGAGAGACAGAGAGAGAGAGACAAAGACAGAGAGAGACAGACAGACAGAGAGACAGAGAGAAAGAGAGAGACAGAGAGAGACAGACAGACAGAGAGAGAGACAGAGAGACAGAGAGAGACAGAGACAGAGAGAGACAGACAGATAGAGAGACACACACAGAGAGAGAGAGGGGGGGAGAGCGAGAGAGAGAGAGAGATGGGAAGAATAAAGAAAAGTAAATCAGGAACAAAGGGAAAGAAATCTTTCATTGGTTTGGTATGGAGTGAGAAAGTTTCTAGGTATGTCTTTATTGGAATGGTGGGAGTAGGGAACAAGCTTTTGTGGTGGGAAGAGGCTCCAAACTCTTGGCATTAGATACCTTGAGGTTAACACTGAAAATATCACTTGTTTAAGTGCCATTAGTAAAGGGAGAATATCTTTCTTGATCACATTCTGAAAGATCAGTATCTCTCTCCAATGTTTCTTTCACCGGGGCCCACAAAAGCTCATTTTGTCTCACAAATTAGTGTGTAGATATTAGCATGAAGCAAGTGTAAGAGAGTGTCTTGGAATTTGGAGTGGGATCCCCACTACTTATAATGCCAACTCTCTCCCAACCCCCACTTTCTCTCTTCTGAGCATTTGGGAGTCTGGCATCATTTATCACAGGTCTTTATGAAAGACTTTTGGAGTGGAAAAAAACAGCAGTTTCAATTAGATACAATTTTTGCTAAGTGTTCTAATGATATCAGAGAATGTGTGTGTGTGTGTGTGTATGTATGTATGTATGTATGTACGTGTGTGTGTGTATGTATGTATGTATGTATGTATAGCAATAGCAATAGCAATAGCAATAGCAGTTAGACTTATATACCGCTTCATAGGGCTTTCAGCCCTCTCTAAGCGGTTTACAGAGTCAGCATATCACCCCCACAGTCTGGGTCCTCATTTCACCCACCTCAGAAGGATGGAAGGCTGAGTCAACCTTGAGCCAGTGAGATTAGAACCGCTGAACTGCAGATAACAGTCAGCTGAAGTGGCCTGCAGTACTGCACCCTAACCACTGCGTCACCTCGGCTCTATGTATGTATGTAAGTTGTGTGTTCTGCTGCCATCAAAATACATTAACTTTTCCATGTAAGCCACTTGGAGAGACCTGACAGAAGTGTGACAAATTTACAAATCTTAACATTATTAACTTTAGATGCCCTGAACTGTGTCTCTGCTAATAGAAGTAAGGTTTCTTTAAAAAAAAATATGTCTTCCATTTTGGAATTATTCTATTATTGATTCATTTTATAGAAATGATTTTATTACTGTCATTCAGTTTGCAAAACTAGACTATACCCAAACCTTCCTGAGGAAGCCTTTCTGATTTTCTGCTCATCTCTCAGCAGGCAGAAAACACAACACTTTCACAGAGTCCTTTTATTTTGAATTTAAATTAAACAAATAAAAGTATGCTAGGGTTAGGGTCATATGTTTGCTACAGCAATATTTGTGATGTATATGTATTTTTAGAGTTATTTAGAAGGGTGAAAGTTGTGTGTTGACATTTTCTTAGCTGACAGCAATGAACTTCTAGTAACAAGATTCTCCTTCAGCGAAGAAAAGAAATCCTGGCAGGGGTATCTCACCCGAAAACCAAAATAACTTTCTTTGGGATGGTATATGAAGCTCACTTTCTCCACCATATTGGCATATATGCCATCTTTCTCTTGATTTTTCAATTCTACCTAGTCTATCTTGCAAACCGCAATATATCAATAGTTGGTTTCACATGCAAAGATTCCAATCTGATTATTAATAAGGATGTAACTTTTGACATTTCCCTCACCCACACACATAGTCTGCATTGTTGGTAGCAGATGATGGCTCGCTAGGGAGACATTTTTCCCTTCTCCGACATTCTTTATAGCTTTTATAGAGAAAGCTATCTAAAATTGTCACTGTCAAAGACAGTATACTCTGAAGAGCTAGTGTATGTAAATGCCTCTCTCCATGTGCCTTAAATTTCCACACAGAGATTAATTCAGTCAAGTTAAGTGTATTCCCCCCCCTCCTTTTTTTTCCAGTGGGAAGAGCTGAATTCTGCCACTGCAATAAATACACAGTGCTTAAATCCGTCTGGATTAAGACTCGTATTATTTTACACATTCCTTTCCATCTCAGTGGTCAAAGGAAAGGGTAGGAGTGTTATTAGGTGATACTGCGGTTCAACAGTAGAGATTTCAAAACTTCCTTGAATTTCTATCCAGTGACTTTTATAGGTGGGACTTCTTCCAGTTTGAAGTCAACAAGGAAGACACGCTCCAGTTGAGGCTCAAAGATCTGATTCACCACTTTTCCCTCTACCACAACAAAGAGAGACCCTCAAAGTCACAACTGATAATTTTGTATCTGGTCCTATGGGTACAACTTCTCAGGTTAAGCACAATGATAAGGGGGGGGGGTCCTTGGTGCTGAGCTTGCTTGCTGATGTTTCATTATCCAAACTAGGTAACATAATCAATGATGGGGTTTGCTCCCAGTTTATATTTCAATGTCTAGCCCTGTCAGTGTGACCAAGGGTTAATATCAGACCAACAATCAAATAAACAATATCTGAATCAAGAAACTACCAAAGAAGCCAACAGTAAACAGCCCAACTCAAGAATCTCTAAGGCCATTCCCACCAACTCTGACATGGCAAACCACCAGAATATAAACATAGAGTAAAGTCCACTCCTTACTAGCACTGATGATGTTACCTAGTTTGGGTAATGAAACATCTGCTAGAAAACAAGCAAGCTCAGAAAGCACCAAGGAGCTCTCATTTCAATCCTGAGCTATAAATATTCTCCTTTATTGGTATGATAACAGGTTGAGTGAAAAGAATCTGTTTATGCTATTGCAGGTGCTTTACATTTTCATTTCTTTTTAAATAGCAATAGCAATAGCAGTTAGACTTATATACCGCTTCATAGGGCTTTCAGCCCTCTCTAAGCGGTTTACAGAGAGTCAGCATATTGCCCCCAACAATCTGGGTCCTCATTTTACCCACCTCGGAAGGATGGAAGGCTGAGTCAACCCTGAGCAGGTGAGATTTGAACAGCTGAACTGCAGATCTGCAGTCAGCTGAAGTAACCTGCAGTGCTGCATGTAACCACTGCGCCACCTCGGCTCTTTAAATGTAAATTCTCAACTGCAGTGGGTCAGATGGGTTTCACAAGTAACCATTTCCGTTTTCGGGTGACAACAATTCTCCTCTTGTGTTAAGGAATCAATAAATCAAAAACCTTTATTTTGTCAGAGTGTGATTCTGAAACAGATCATTTTTTTACACCTTTTCAAGTTAAGCATATCTCATCGGTCTCTTTCTTTTCTGTTATTGTGCAAAGTGTAGAAATAGAATAAGATGTGGCAAGTAAAAGACATTAAGAATAAGGAAAAAAGAAATCTGACAGAAATTTCACCTAGTTATCTAGTTACATCATCATTCCATACTACCTCTCTATACATTTCTATTCTTACAAACTGAGCAAATGTAACTCTCCTCTTTCTTTCTGAAGATCTAATCAACTTCAAGAAACTATTCTGAAATGAGAATTACAAACTGCTAATAGTCAAAACTGAAGATGCACTTCTTCATCTTTAGATGAACAAAACTTTAGAGATATTTTCATTTTCTACTGCATCTTTTAATTTCTGTTTTATTTTGCAGATAATCTTGGTGAGTTTGATGGTGGGAATAATTTCCAGTATTCTTGGAAGCCAATCTTCAATGAAAAATGGTATTGCTACAACCTGAAGTCTTGATAAACAGTCATGCTTTGGCACAAAGCAAACTGGCTCTCTGTACATACAGAACTATTGCCTTCCTATTTCTGAATATGTATCTCTGAAACCATTTCACTTTAATCAGGTTTACATAGAAATTCAAATTAAATCAAATCAATCAAACCCTTTTATAACAGAAATCAGGCCAGCAAGAAGGATATTTCAACAAGCTTTTTGAAGAGGATAAACAAAACCTTTAAGAACAAAATGTGAATTAGCTAGAGAGTGTGCAAGTTTTTATTTTAAATACAAATCCATCCCATTTAAGCCCTCAATTTTGAAGATGCATCTGCAGCGAATTTCATTTAAAAAAACAAAACAAAAAAACGAGGTGTTAGTATTCCTGTATGGATTATGTCGGCTGTTTTGAAAGCGCTCCAGAAACCAGAAACATTAATTTAGAGATCAAAATATTGTATTACCATATGCAATACGCAGTAAACTAAGTTTTTTTTTAAAAAAAAGAAACTTTAATTTTGTAAGCTGAAGTGTTTTGTTTTCTTTTTATGCATCATCATAGAAGCACCACAGCTGTGGTGATTTTTGTGCTTTTCTCTTGTAATTTTAGGAAGACGCAGCCCGTTGCCAACTAGAAGAGGAATTCCTATTGAAAACAGAAGTGCTATATTTGAGAACAATGTGGTAAGAACAGTAGTGACAGTATCTTTCCACAAGAGAAGACATGGAGGTTAAATAAGGTATACTTATAATTTAATTTGCACATGTCAGCTCAAATGCTAGACTAAAGAAAAGGTTCAATTGCATTTATTTTTAAAAAAATTAGAAGACTGGCATGAAGTTCATTTCAAAAAAATGAAAATATTTTTTTTAGATGCATAGGGAAGGCTAGAAAATGTTCCAGAAAGCCTAGTTTACTTGTAAATATCTTTATACTCTTGGTAAAAGGATAAAAACCTTGACTTCCCCTACAAAAAGAAATACCGTATATGGGATTTTCACCCAACTATGGGAAATTTTAAGTTCTCCTTGTGGCAGCAATCTTCCGAAGAGCCATCAGGATTGGACATTTGCAAGAAGTTCTTGATTTTGTGATATGATTTATGATAGCTTTATTGATTAGCCTATCGGCCATATCAAAGCACAGCTTGCTTTTGTGAAAACAACACAAGGAGCCTTGCATTGAAAGCCTTTGGGACATGCATATGATGCCACAAGCCAAGTACAAGTACAAGCCAAGTACATGGGTGCAAAGATGCTTTTGTTATTGCGTCACACCCTCAATCTCTTCTGCAGGTGCTGCTTCTAGAAAATGTCTAGAACAGTAATGGCTAACCTTTTTTGGCTCCCGTGCCAAAAGCGGGGTGGGTGGGTGCAGGGGTTTTTTCACCCTTCCCGGGCTCCAGAAGCTTTCTAGGAGCCTGGGGAGGGGGGAAAACAGACCCCCTCCCCCCAGGAGGCCCTCCAGAGCTTCCCTGAAGCATCTGGAGGGCGAAAAACGGACCTATGGGGCACTGGAAGTTCAGGAATGGTGACTTCCGGTTTGTCCGTAGAGCCAATTTTCAACCCCCAGAGCCTTCCAGAGGTTTTTCAGAATGCTCCAGAGGGTGAAAAATGGCTGTTCTTGAACTTCAAGTTTGCCCATAGGACCTGTTTTTTGCACTCTGGAGACTTCAAGGAAGCCTCTGGAGGGCAAAAAATGGCCTCAAAAGAAGGCTGAAGTCAGCTGGCCAGCTCACACTTGTGCGCGGGACCTGACAGGGCAACGCCTTGCATGCCCTAACAAATGGCTCCACGTGCCACCTGTGGCACTCGTGCCATAGGTTCGCCATCACCGGTCTAAAACATTACCCTGTAAGTGAGAGTTGCTTTATCCTGTAAGTGCTTTTCAGTTGCTTTAGATGTCAACGCCCATCAATGTCAGCTTAGCATAGCCAATGGCGAAGTATGGTGAGATTTGCAGTACAAAATATTTGGCTGCTTTCTTTTCCCAAAAGCATTGGAAGTGGCCATTTCCCAGGAAAATACTGCTATTAATAGCACAGCAGTTTATGAATGCGTTGTACATATTTTAGATCATACTGCCTGCAGTATGATCTAAGCACAGTACACAAAATATCTGCTACAACGTCTTACCTGTCAATGACTACTTCAGCTTCAACCTCAACATGGGGAAACAATCGATACAAACTCAAGGTAAACCGCTCCAAACTCGTTTGTAGAAAATATGACTTCAGCAACAGAATGCCCAACGCCTGGAATGCTCTACCTGACTCTGTTGTTACATCCTCAAACCCTCACAGTTTCAACCTTAAACTCTCTACCATGGACCTTAGTGGTGGGTTTCAATTTTTTTTAGAATCTCTTCTGTAAGTGTGGTCTGCTTTGTGGGAGTGGCTTGCTGGCCATGTGACGGGTGGAAGTTGTTTGCTAGCCATGTGACTGGGTGGGAGTAGCTTGCCAGCCATGTGACTGGTCAACTTGTAAAATGTGGTGAAACTCACTTAACAACACTCTTGCTTAGCAACCAAAATGTTGGCTCACAAACTCTGGCATTGAAGTGTGCAAGTCTTAAAGCTGTCAAGTTACAAGACCCTTGCATCCCAACCCTTTAGAAAAAAAACTCCCAGGGGTGTTCAAACTTGACAGCTTTAAGACCTGTGGACTTCAACTCCCAGAATTCCTCCTCTCGCTCTTCATCTTGATGATATGTGGACGGATGGGGGGGAGGGAGCTGGAACCGGTTCTAAACGGCACTGTAGATTTGTGGAACCTCTTCTATAGAAGAGGTTAGAACTGGCAGGAACCCACCCCTGACCTTACTCCATTCCTAAAGGTCCATAAAGGGAGTGTGCATAAGCATACCAGCATGCCTAATGTCCCTGTCCTACTGTCCCCATCTATTTGTATTCATTTCTTTTGTTTATATCCATGTTTGCACAGTATTTATACCTGCTATCTTGTACATGTTTGATAAACTAATAAATACGTGTGTGTGGATGGATTGATCCAGACTCTAAAACCGGATTCTCATGAATTCTGCACATAAGACATTTGAGGGGGGCTGCAGAAGAGGTAATTTGTCTTTCCCCTTTTTGTTCCCTGAGCCGAGGTGGCGTAGTGGTTAAATGCAGCACTGCAGGCTACTTCAGCTGACTGCAGTTCTGCAGTTCGGCTGTTCAAATCTCAACGGCTCAGGGTTGACTCAGCCTTCCATCCTTCCGAGGTGGGTAAAATGAGGACCCGGATTGTTGTTGGGGGCGATATGCTGACTCTGTAAACCACTTAGAGAGGGCTGAAAGCCCTATGAAGCGGTATATAAGTCTAACTGCTATTGCTATTGCTTCCTGAAAAATGAGTTTAGAGAATTTGAAGGATGCCCTTTAAAAACGTCATGACAAGAAGGGAGTAATGTCCATGTCCTGGAGTAGGAGTCTCCCCACATCTCCTTTCCTTCAGTGAATGGATGGAGCAAGGAATGCTGAATCAGACCACTAGTTCTTGGAGCATTATTCAGTGATGGACAAGTTGTTTGATGAGAGTTCTCCACACTCTGTAATCACTAAAGTTACATAGGCTGTGTTTGAGATGCGTCATTTTAATTGTTATTTACGCATTGTATGGCATAATTAGTTTTCTTTCTAGGACTATATGGATACAATGTTATATGTATGCAACTGGCAACGTCTTATCTAATTTATCTGTGGGTGAGTGTTATTCAAAAACTACTGAATAAGGAGTCTTCTAGCACATCTTTTTTTTAATTAAGCTTACAACGAGGCTACTTTCTTGCTTCATTAGTTATATTTTTAGGTGTGGATTCGGTTAGGTAGATTATCCAAGTTATCTTCTTTTTTTTTTTTAATGTTTTGCCTTATATTGTGGTTTTTCTTTTTCTTTTCCATTGTTTAAACTGTGAGCCGCCCACAGTCTGGAGTCCTGAAGTACCTAAACTGAGATGATAAATAGATCAATGGTTGATGATAGATATATAAAATTGATAGATCGATAGATAGATATGTAGGTAGGTAGGTAGGTAGGTAGGCAGGCAGGCAGGCAGGCAGGCAGGCAGACAGGCCGACAGACAGATAGATGATTGAGAGAAAGAGACAGACAGCCAGCCGGACAGACAGATCTACAGATGGTAGATAGATGATAGATAGATAGATAGATAGATAGATAGATAGATAGATAGATAGATAGATAGATAGATAGATAGATAGATAGATAAATAGATAGATAATAGACAGACAGACAGACAGACATAAATCTCGAGCAACTCTCGAAAAGAAAGGTTTAGATTCCTAAGATTCAGACACCTTTAGACACCTAAGATTCAGTGAATTAGTACTGGATTAGTATATAATTTACTGATAGATGTAAGAAATGTTTTTTTGAAAGAATATAGAACATAATGTCCAGAATAAAGGAAGCTGGAGAACAGCATAACATGGAACAATTATTTATCTCACTAAAATTGCACTATTCTTGGATTTCTATATTATCTTTTGCTTGCTTTGCTATGATGCTCTCTAGTTAGTAAATGTAAAATCTGGCTAATCAGCTTCCCTATTCTTGTGTGATGGATTTACATCTCCATTTATGTACCTTCTGTGCAATTATTTAAAACCTTTATTTTCTTTAACAAAAGGAGTTAGTATCTACTTATAGACTGGAGTTCTTCCATTTATTTTTTGAGTTATTTCCTCTTCATTTTTACTAATTAAAATGCAAAGATTAGAAAAGAAGATATGAGAGAGAGAAATGCAGAAGACTTGACTGGTAAATTGGCCTTGCTTTAAATATTGCAGGAAAATTATTTTCCAATTCCCATGATTGGCACACAGGAGAAACTGTGATTTGGAAATATATTGTTTCAGTGTTGTTTTAAATATTCCTCTGTGATAGATGACAGCCTCTTTTCTGGAAAATGTAATACTCGTAAAATATAGAATCATGAAAATATGCAAGCACACCAGGACATCAATTAAAGATTTAGACATGCAATGGAGAGATTGCCGAAAAGTTCAAATCTTTATCTTTTATTAACAAAAGCCTCATAATCTCCTTTTCAATTCCTCCCTGCAAAGTTACCCTTTTCTCCAATAAAGTTAAATTTGCCATTTGTTCCACCAAAACCAGATTCGTTTTGCAGAAACATTTTATGCAAAAGACTGAGTTGATAATATTTTAAAAGAAAGTCACTGTGGCTTTTTCAGTTAAGTGGATCTTCCCTTCCCCTTCATATCACATGTTACGTGACTCTATGTGACTTTATGTAGAGTACATGTTGCATCATCTAAACATTTTGTACTCCTGAATAGGTTTCTTGAATGTGCAGACATCTATTAAAGCAGGAAGCACAAATGTTTTCCATTCCTTGTGCTAAACAACAGGAATATCTTTCTGTACATATTATTGATTTGCTACCCTGTATGTTTATTAGCTGTTCAGTTTCAATTGAATACAATATGTCCCCAGTGTCTGGTTGAGCATACATTGTACAATAGAATGCCATAGAATATTGAGTAGACATTGGCTTCAATCTTGAACAGACAGAACAACTATTTAAAACTTTACCATTCCCCAAGGAGCAGATATAGGATTCAAAGTCTGTGCAAGTGTGCAAGTCTTAACACACACACACACAGAGACTCACACAGAGAGAGAAAGAGAAAGGAAGGAAGGAAGGAAGAAAAAAAGAAAAAAAGAAAGAAAAAGTGAGAGAGATGAAAGAAAAAAAGGAAAAAGGGACAGAGAGACAAAAGGAAAGAGAGAGAGAGAGAGAACACATGGCTGGCAAGCCACTCCCACCAGGTCACATGGCCGGCAAGCCACTCCCACAAAGGAGGCCACACCCACAGAGTAGGTTCGAAAATTTTTTGAAACCCACCACTGATCAAGTGCCATGGTTCTTGGTTCATTTGGTAATGGTTCAATCATCCATTTCCCCTTATAACCAGCCACACAGGAGCTTCTCGGAATCTCAGAAATACTTATGTATAAATGCATGGACAATCTACAAGTGCTAAATGGATATCTACTTGGATATTTTGATTCCCACATCAGAGCAAATGGATATCAAGCCAAATCAAGAATTTAATAGTGAGTGCCATACCATGTGCATGAATCATACAAGTGGCAAGAAAACAGGGGCAGTCAGGCATAACACAGATTATGTAGACAGTAAACACAGGGTCAATCAAAATGGACTCAAATGTCTATACACCAAGGCACAGAGTATGAGGAATAAACAGGGCGAATTAGAAATTCAAGTAAAAGAGGGCAGATACGATATTGTTGCCCTTACAGAACTTGGTGGGGCCGGGCTCAGTACAATCTGGAGAAATCACAGATTGCTTTTAAAGGGTTTTGGAAAGATTAGCAAATGGAATGACTGGCAATTTGTCTGACTGCTACTTCTGACTCAGATGAAGAAAATAAATCTGTGCAGTTAGGTAGGTACCATAATTAACACAGACTCCTTAATCAAGACAGATAATTTGTTCTATTTAGCCTCTCCTCCCTCTGTGTATGGCATCTATACAAGATATGAAGTTTCCTAACTGGAATGAGACTAATTTAATTTTGAAAGAGAGCTCCATAGAAAGGGTCAGCAAGAGTCCATGGATGTGTGGATGCTAATGATTGAGAAAACTGTGTACAGAGGGCACAGCTATATTCACAATGCCTAAATGTTCCTCTAGGATCAGATACAGCAAAGCCTTTTAAATGTTGGATTTTTTTTTTCCTAATTACGTTTAAAATATGCATCGCACAATTAGCATCCAAGCATAGATGATGATGGTAAATCCATCCTAGGATGTTAAAAGGCTGTAAATCCATTTCACAAACGTTCCTTTTCCGAGCAGAATGATCTTCTGGCTGTCCAAATTTCCATCTGAAACCTGATCATGGAGAGAAATGTGCTGATGCTCTTTCATAGGTCTTCCTGACCCAATGGTATGTGCTTCTGCAGAATAACACCCTCAGTTTGATGAGGCAGGCTACGTTCTTGGCAAAACTCCCTTGCGGTTTTCAGGAAGTGTTGTAATGAACGCAGCTCAGAGAAGAAAAATAAAAAAAATATGTGGCCTCCATACTCTAAATCTTCAGACCGAGTGGGGATTAGCCTTGAATGTAAAGATCTTGGTCAGAGCATCATGATGGTCCTGTCTAAACTTAGCAGTGGAATAAGAAATTTCTTCCCCCCCCCCCTTAAACAATCTTTATTCGTAAGCCCGAGTTCCATGTCTGTCTGTTCAGAATTACACTCACACTTTAAAATGAAAAATACTCGCTGAAGTTTCAACTGCTTCTTAGAGAGATTGTACTTGGTTTGGCCTGTGGGTTGTAGAAATACTGAACAGGCATTCCCATTTGGTTGAAAACACGCCGAGCCAGCCAATGGAAGAAGAGACATTATAAGAATCTGATATTTTGACAGAAGGCCATGTATTGCCTGATGTATTGTAGGGAGGAATAACCAACACACAACGTGAATAATTTTGGGTGGATTGGTATAACTAGCCCTGGGCTAGTTATACAGATACGCCAGAGTTGGTAATCAGCAGGTTCTGCCCAGTTCTGGAGAAGCGGTAATGGAAATTTTGAGAATTGGTAAATACCACCCCTGACTGACCCCCACACCCATCTATTCTCTGCCTCCTGAGTCCCAGCTGATTGGGAGGAAATGGGAATTTTGCCGTAAGCCTTCCCCTGGAGTGGGGAGGGAATGGAGATTTTACAGTATCCTTCCCCTGCCACGCCCACCAAGCCACACCCACAGAACCAGTAGTAGAAAATTTTGAATCCCACCCCTGACTTCACCATAGGTTTATGGGTATCTAAATAGGGGCATGTGGCTACTCACATACTGTATAATAGAAGATTTCAGTATGGGGCAATAAAAAAGAGTTTCCTTTCCTAAAGGTTTGGAATATTATTGTTTGGGATATTCACCAAAAGTCTAGCAGTATATGTTAGAGTTTTAAACTTGATAATATTTAATAATTTCTCCATGTGGATGGAGAAGGGTCTATAGTATTAAAATAAGAATGCAGATTTTGGATGGGTAAATGTAGTCATGTTGTTTATTAACTACAGAGCATTCAGCAAAGAGAACTATACACATATCAAATTTGTAACTACTACTCAATGTAGGAGAGACTAAACACTCAGTATTATCTAGATAATAAGACTCTAGAACTGGAAATATGTCAACCTAGAGAAGTTCAAAGACTAATGTACATGTAAGAATTAAGAATCGAGGCACAAATGTAAAAATAAATATTAACAAGCCATAAGAACGTTTGTTAGTCAGGATGCCTCTTCAGAAATCTTGATTTTATGTGAAATTCTTAATTGATGTTAAAATTACTAGGTTTGATATAGTGAACCTGCACCTTTTACATTTGCCACTGTAACAATTAAGAAATTTTAAATCTGTATCTGGAAGTCTTACCGGGCTAGTTAGTCATATTCATTGTGCAGCCAAAGGGTTGTTAGGATTTTCAGTGAATTTGTGGTTGTCTGGATGCCTGAGGATAAGAGACAGAGAACAAGACCTTGGTCTTATGTATACAACTACTGTGTGTTGTGGTTAGTGAATGACCAGTAATTTATACTGTATAGGACTGGAAGCTACCTCATTGTTTCAGATGGGTATTTTTCCAAATGTTTCATGACCTCTTATGAAACATATATCGATTGATGTATTATCTCCCTGTCTACCTGGATGGCAACAGCTGTTTCTCTGAGCTGAGTTTTCCTAGTATGCAAAATGTTTAAAAGCATCTCCCACAGATGGGGCACAATTTTCTTTTTAAAAAGAAGAGTAATGGCCCTTCGGTAAAACACACATGGTGGTGCACTGTAACTGCATGAAGGAAGTTCTCTGAAGCATTGTTTGAAAAAGAACTAATTATGGCTTTCTGACTTGAGAGAGCTGATATGATAGATATCTGACATCTGATGTGGAGCTACAAAGCAGGGTCACTCTTTCTGAGTTGCAAAACTCTCTTTCCTGCCATCTAGCGATCACCAGGATTTTTGCAGCCTAGATCTTGCAGCCCTAATAATGTAAATGCCTCCAAATATGTACCTTGTGCTCTGCAATTTTGCCTCCCTGTGTTATAACATTAAAAACTCCATGATCCTCCAGACAGTGGTGAAATTCAATTTTTTTACTGCCGGTTCTGTGGGCGTGGCTTGGTGGGCGTGGTGTGGTTTGGTGGGAATGGCAGTGGAAAAATACTGCAAAATCTCCACTCCCACTCCATTCCAGGGGAAGGATACTGCAAAATCTCCATTCCCACCCTACTCTGGGACCAGCCAGAGGTGGTATTTGCCGGTTCTCCAAACTACTCAAAATTTTCACTATCGGTTCTCGAGAACCTGCTGGATTTCACCCCTGCCTCCAGCTGTTTTTGAAATACAGCCCCCAGCTTTCCTTATGGTTGAGCCTTACTTGGCTGGGGCTACTGAAAATTTTGCTTCAACATCATTTGCAGAAGCACATGTTCTCCATTAGTCTATGGAAGAGAAAGGCAGTTTGTCCGTATGGCCGGGAGAAAGAAACACAGCATGCAGTGAGAGACAGCACAACCTTGCACTGAAAATGAAGTTCATCTCTTCCCTTCTGAGGTCCTTAACTGGGAGAACTCAGAGGTTACTAGGTGGCTTTGATCTAATCATTCTCCCTCAATCCCAAGAGGTTTTGGTAGTAATATAATTAAGTGAATCCCCAGGAACACTGCCTTTTCAACTTAGAAGAGATGGATTTTCATAGTCTTCAGCCTTGATGAATAATGAATAATGTCCTCCGCGAGCTGCGCTGGCTACCTGTTGATCTCCGGGTGCGCTTCAAGGTGCTACTTACCACCCATAAAGCTCTTCATGGTAGTGGATCTGGGTACTTGAGAGACCGCCTCCTGCCAATTACCTCCTCGCGACCTATTAGATCACACAGATTAGGCCTCCTCCGAGTTCCATCCGCCAGTCAGTGTCGACTGGCAACTACGCGGAGGAGAGCCTTTTCAGTAGTAGCTCCGACCCTTTGGAACGATCTCCCCGTGGAGATTCGTACCCTCACCACCCTCCAGACCTTCCGCACAGCCCTCAAGATCTGGCTATCCCGTCAGGCCTGGGGTTAAAGATTATAATCCGTCCCCACCCGAATGATGAATGAATGTTGCTTCTATTTTTAATTATGTATTGTTTTATATGTCATTGTGTGTATTCCCTACCCCATAAGTTGTAAGCCGCCCTGAGTCCCCTCAGGGAAAAGGGCGGCCTATAAATAAACTTATCTATCTATCTATCTATCTATCTATCTATCTATCTATCTATCTATCTATCTATCTATCTATCTAATGATCATTTTGATTATCATCACACCAATTTCTACCCGTTCAACAATTTGGAATGGTAGGCTTAGCCTTATGAAATCTCTGTGGGCAAACACAGTTAAAGAAAGTTAGTTGACTACGTACCCTATGAAACTGTAAAAATATCATAGCAACAGCAGCACCTAGAAAAAAGAAGAGAGAGAAGTAAGACATTCTCCTTATATCATTTGGGCAACTCCCCCTGAAATTAAGCGAACCACAATCCAACACATATGAAGAACAGCAGTCTTGAAAGAAGTTTCTTTGAAGTGACACATGAAGAGGAATGCTTGAAAAAAAGACCATACTTTGCTCTTCAAGTGTGGAATATAAAAATAATCCTCTTAAGATAGCAGAGGAACAGGAGTGGGAAAGTAAACGCTGGTATGGTCACACCAGAGCTAAAAAAATTTGAAGAAGGCAATATTTTATATTAGCTGAGAAAAGTGTTCATCATGAATTACACCATCAAAGAAGTCAATGTGAAAATACCAGTGCCTCAATAAAAACCAAAATTACACAGCTGAAATTCCTGTAAATAGATGTGTTTTTTTTCCCATATCCCAGGAATGAACGTTTGTAGCAACAGTGCCGTCTAGAGCAGTGTTTTTCAACCTTGGCAACTTGAAGATGTCCGGACTTCAACTCCCAGAATTCCCCAGCCAGCGAATGCTGGCTGGGGAATTCTGGGAGTTGAAGTCCGGACATCTTCAAGTTGCCAAGGTTGAAAAACACTGGTCTAGAGAACACTTCCATAAAAATCAGGGAAACTAATGAAGCTCTTGGCCAAATGGGAAACTGTAATTTTGAAAGGAATTAGGGGGTTCTCTTTTTTTCCACTGGCACTTTCTATATCTTTTGATACCAGGCCAAATTCCTCTCACACCCAGGTTTCCAAGATTATACAGTATGTAATTTCCACACAAAGCAAAGCCTGGGTGCTACAGAGCCACTGAGGAATTACATTTTAAAAGGAATGGGCCCCCTCAAAAAACATGAATGAGGACCCACAAACCTCTTTGGGGTGGCCACTTGGTTTCTGTGAAGAAGGCAAAGAAACATAGCTGCAGGCTAATCGCAAGTATTTAGGGAGATTTGTTGCTGCTTTTGAGAGCAACCACTTTAGGGCAACTTGCAGACTGAGGAGGAGAAGGAGGAGAATTAGGAGGAGGAGGAGGAGGAGGAGGAGGAGGAGGAGGAGGAGGAGGAGGAGGAGATGTTACAAGCTGGTTTTCTATCTGTTCTGGCCATGTCTGCTAAGGTAGTTTTCACCTTAAATAAATTAAGGTGGAGAGATTCCACTATGGCAATTCTGGTGAGATTATACAATACAATACAATATGATGTATTCCCTGAAGGAATGAGGCAGGAGGCTCCTGAGGTAAGTCAACAGCAGTTTATTAGAGCAGATCTGTACAGTAGACAGGTTAGCGGTAGACAGGGACTTCCCCCTGCTTGACAGTTATTTATACGGAGCTGTCAAGCCGGGAGGCCAATATGCGCGCGTCTGACAGCCTGCGCTCAGCCATGCCGCGCCTTAGCCAATCAGGCGTGGCCTGGCTGTTGCTGGCTGTCAGTCGTAGCCATGAGGACTAAACACAATAGTCGGAAGGGATCTTGGAGGTCTTCTAGGCCAACCCCCTGCCTAAGCAGGAAACCCTATACCGTTTCAGACAAATGGCTATCCAAGACTTCCAGTGTTGGGGCATTCACAACTTCTGGAGGCAACTTCTGTTCCACTGATTAATTGTTCTAACTGTCAGGAAATTTCTCTTCAGTTCTAAGTTGCCTCTCTCCTTGATTAGTTTCCACCCATTGCTTCTTGTTCTACACTCAGGTGCCTTGGAGAATAGTTTGACTCCCTCTTCTTTGTGGCAACCCCTGAGATATTGGAACACTGCTATCATGTCTCCCCTAGTCCTTCATTCTATCAAACTAGACATACCCAGTTCCTGCAACCGTTCTTCATATGTTTTAGTCTCCAGTCCCCTAATCATCTTTGTTGCTCTTCTCTGCACTCTTTCTAGAGTCTCCAACGTCTTTTCTACATCATGCCGACCAAAACTGAATGCAGTATTCCAAGTGTGGCCTTACCAAGGCATTATAAAGGGATATTAACACTTCACGTGATCCTGATTCTATCCCTCTGTTTATGTAGCCTAGAACTGTGTTGGCTTTTTGGGCAACTGAACCAAAGATTGAACCAATTCTTTTATCTACAGTATATGGCAGACATCTTCCCTTTCAGCATTTTGATGGTGGACAGCATGAGTGAAAAGGAGAGGACTTGCTTTCAGAAGACAGCAAGTGTAAAAAGCTATTGCTTGGAAGAAATCCAGCATCTTCAGAAAAGTGATTTCATTTGAGCAAACTTTTGTTTAATCCCACTTCTATTTTTTTATAAGTAACTCAAAGTGGCAAACATGCCTAGTACCCCTTCCTCTTCCTACTTTCCCCCTAACAACTCTGTGTTGTGAGTTGGGCTGAGAGAGCATGACTGGCCCAAAGTCACCCAGCAGGTTTTAATGCCGAAGGAAAGTGGACCTAGAACTCACAGTCTCCTGGTTTGTAAAGCAGCACCTTTCACCATGAAACCAAATTGATGCACAGTTGAAGTGGGTTCCATTCCATATGCTTGACTGTGGTCCTGTGGTAGGGACTAGCTTCCTCCTACTTATGCCTGAGTTTACTTACTAAATATGTAGGTTTTTAAAAAAAATTAATTTCACAAGTTCAAATTAGAATTCAAATGAATGGACATTAAATAACAAGCAGTCTGAGGTTGTTTTGAAAGTGTCACAAGAGGGAGGTTTTCTAAAACTCGACAGAGAATTAACAAGACTCTCTCTCTTCACACTCTCTTTAAAAAATACGGAAAAAGTATAGATGGCATCTACCACCTGCTAGATTAGGTAAAATGTTTAAAAATGTGTCTAGCAAATGTTGGAAATGTAGCCCAAAAACAGGCACATTCTATAATTTGCTTGTGTCAAAGCAAAAACATTTTGGGCAAAGATACACCGGTGGTTAGAAAAGATGATAGGAAAACATGTAGATTTTAAACCTGATTTGTTTTTAGTAGGTATTATATTAGAAAAACTTGATAAGAAAAGTATGTATTTACGTATCTTAACAGCAGCAAGGATTATTTTTGCACAATATTGGGGAAATGAAGATATACCACAAGACGAAGAAATTGTCAAGAAGATACTAACACCAACACAATTATTAAATTTGCAGATGACACAACAGTGGTGGGATTCATTGATAAGAACAATGAGTCTGCTTATAGGAAGGAAGTACAAGGGCTGAGAATGGAAATTTTACAGTACCCTTCCCCTGAAGTGGGACAGGAATGGAGATTTTGCAATATCCTTCCCCTGCCATGCCCGGTAGTAAAAAAATTGGAATTTCACCACTGAAAGAGAATCTTCCTTGAGGATCTTGGATGAATTGTTATTCTATACCAAAGCAGGCGATCTTTTTATCATCTGGATTGAGATCTGTATAGTACTTAATCAATATGTATCCCTGGTTTGAACAGGAGGGCTGCATATAGTTTGAAAATGATTCAGAAGAGTTTTGGATCTTATGCAAGCACAGAACTCCAGTGCTATTAATTAAAGCAGCTGATCCTTTCTAAGGCTTCCACGCTTTAAGGAATTGACATCATGCATGTACAGTTTTAAAAAAAACCAATGGAAAATAAAATTTTGCAATATAACATCAATATGCTCCCTTTGATGTTGCCAGTCCAGAGTCACTTTCTGAACCACTTCAAAATTTCCAATAGTTGCAGAGGGCAGGTCCACCAACATGTCACAACAAGGAGCCTAGATGTTATTAATTTTTGTACTTTCATTGCCAGGTCATAATACCCTTGTCATTCTTATGAGTGGTGAGACACGTAGGCCAATCTTGGATTTCTCTTACATTCCTATCCTATTTTACTTGATTATTTGTTAGATTGTAATGTTTAAAATGTTTTTTTTTTAAAAAAAAACCTCAAGGAACAAGTTACATGAAAATGCAAAGTTTGGTTCTGCACCTCATGATAAGTCCATGATACTGAGATAATGCATGTGCTTGTGGACAATAAGGGGGGAAATCCATATTCTGTAAGGTACAACCAGTGGTGGGTTTCAAAAATTGTTCGAACCTACTTTGTTTGTGTGGCCTCCTTTGTGGGAGTGGCTTGCCACCCATGTGACCGGATGGGAGTGGCTTGCCACCCATGTGACCGGATATGAAGATGCCGATGACATTTGTCAGAACCACCTTAAATTACCTCACACACAGCACTGGCATGCATAAGAATATGATGTAAACTTGTTTTTTCAAAGGCATCTTTGGTTTGCGTTAAAACAACTTCAACACACGCAATGTTCTGATTGCACCACAAACACAGTAGTCATCCTTACCTTTCACAGAGGCACTGAGTTTTATAAATAGGAGCATAATTGTGTAGAATAATCCTATCCAAGGACCAGTGATGGGTTTCAAAAATTTTTGGAACCTCTTCTGTAGATGTGACCTGCTTTCCGGGTCCACTGGTGGAACCTCTTCTAACCGGTTCAGTAGATTTGACGAACCGGTTCTAACGAATAGGTGCGAACTGGTAGGAACCCACCTCTGGGTACAACCTAGCAAGAAGTAGATTAAGGAAATCGTGCCAATGCCTACTTTATAGTACAAAGATAAGAGCAACCTATATTGATTTTTGCACCATAAAGCATTGCTTACAAAATACAGTGGCTGGGAATATAGAACACAGTTCTATATAGGTCAAATACTCCTTCAATGTTCCTTTTACACAGAGATTTGGGGAAAAAAAACCTATTGTGCCAATAATTGCTAGGTATTATAGCAATAGCAATAGCAATAGCAGTAGACTTATATACCGCTTCATAGGCCTTTCAGGCCTCTCTAAGCGGTTTACAGAGAGTCAGCATATTGCCCCCAACAATCTGGGTCCTCATTTTACCCACCTCGGAAGGATGGAAGGCTGAGTCAACCCTGAGCCGGTGAGATTTGAACCGCTGACCTGCTGATCTAGCAGTAGCCTGCAGTGCTGCATTTAACCACTGCGCCACCTTGGCTCATGCTAGACATTCCGACACTGCTTATCTCTGGTGGCTGCTTAAGGACTAACAGGCCATAACTACAGTGTAGGTGGCTAGATTCTGTGCAGCAGCACTGGGAATTCATTGGAAACACATATCTAAGCCACCATAGTTATATAACAAATGTGGCAAACCCTTTGCACTAATTATTCTTTTCCCTTTTACCATGAAACTGACTACAGGCCACACAATTTATGGATTGCAATTTTAGTATAGTTAGGCCATGTATAATTGGCAGACTGGATTTGATCATAGATTTTAGTCACTGCTTATTATTTTATACTAGAATTTTTAATTGTATATTTACTGAGTGTTTTTATTTGTTCTGGTCTCTGATCTATGACTGTAATAAAGTGATTGATTGAACACTGTAAACTAAAATAAGTAGACATAAAAGGTGGAAGATGTTTACTATCTGATGGGTAATTAGAGTATTAATTAAATTTAATTAAAGATAGTGATAAAAAGGTAAAGGTAAAGGTTCCCCTTGCACATATGTGCCAAGTCGTTCATGACTCTAGGGAGCGGTGCTCATCTCCATTTCAAAGCTGAAGAGCCAGCGCTATCTGAAGATGTCTCCATGGTGATGTGGCTGGCATGACTAAACACCGAAGGCACACAGAACACTGTTCCCACCAAAGGTGATTCCTATTTTTCTACTTGCATTTTTACATGCTTTCAAACTGCTAGGTTGGCAGAAGCTAGGACAAGTAATGGGAGCTCATCCATTATGGGATTCAAACCGTTAAACTGCCGACCTTTCAGATCAACAAGCTCAGCATCTTAGCCACTGAGCCACCATGTCCCTACCTGGTAGGTCAAAATTCTCTTGCCTATTGGAGAAGCAGCCCTTACTGAAAGAGGAGTCAAAGAGGCCATCTACATTAAGGTTGACCATCCCCCTCTTAACAGATGGGGGGATACAACACCACCTATCTTCTTTTTACAACACAATTGTAAAAGCAGTTTCAGCAGTTCCAAAGGTTCCACATCCATTTGCACTATTCAGATGACTCTGAGGGCATAGATAAACTTCCAAGTGGCCTCAATGACTCTCAGAAAGAGTACTAATGACCAGATGACTGCAAGATATATAAATCCTTCTATTCCCCACCATTTAGTCAGAACTGAAGAAATATCTCGGTTGAGAAGCGAAACTGCTTCAAGGGAAAACAAAGAAAGTCCAATTGCGGGGAGGCAGAGCTGACGTCGCAATGGTACAATGTGCCATCGATATCTATGCCGCAGGACTGTCCTTTTGGACCTAAACTGTTCCGTAGAGACTGTGATAGAGAAGGGCACATCCTGCTGATCTCAGGGACATTGCAAAGTCCCTGAGTGATCCAGGAGAAGCTCTTTTTTCAGCAACAGAGAAGCAGCCATTGAAGCTGCTGAAGTTGGTACAACTCCAGAACAGAAGCAAAGCAGGAGAGAAAGTGTGTCGAATTGGTGAGATAAATTTTATTATTAGAGAAGATCACCCCAAAAAACCAAAAGTTAAATTAAAATTGAAGACAGAAGATAGTAAGTGGCGAGATTAAGCAAGAATTAAACTTAGTGTGTTATCTTTTTTTCTTTCTACAGATGGAATTTTTACAAATGTTTCCTACTTTTTAAATTGGATTGGTTGATTTTTCTTCTTCTATTTTTCATTCTTTTTTTCCAAACTTATGGATTAAGAATTTCCTCTTTTTTTTTACAATGCTTGATCGGATTCTCCTTAAGTTTGGAATACAAAGAGGAATGTAAAAGCAGAGGAAAAAGAAATAACACTGCCAGTTAGAGGCTGGAAGTTTAGAAACATTGTTTTTTTCTTTTCTCTTTGAACATTTGACTTATATCTCAAGGCTTCTAAGTTTGTTTATTGAAAGTGATAGTGGGAAGTGCACAGGTTGTTTACACAGGTGCTCTTGTGGAGTACTATCAGTAGCTGGACTGGAGTGAAGAGGAAGCCTTGACTTGAAAGATTATAATGAACTTGCTTGAAATTTAACAAAAAAAAACATTTTTAGATGTTATTGTGGCAGTGTTTATAAATTGGAAGAATGGCGCAACATGAAAAAGAAACATTAATATTGCAAATGATTATGCTAGAAATTCAAAAAATACTAGTAACAATAGAGAATATTGAGAAGAGAATGGAGAATATAGAACACAGAACAGGGAAAATAGATGGAAAAATTGAGGATACTTATCAAACGATGATGAAAGTTGAGGACAGAGTTCTAAAAATCGAAGAAAAAGATGAACAAAGAGATAAGAAAATTGTTGATATTGACAGTAAACTGAGAGTGTTTGGAAATGGTAAGAGTGGAATATGGAAAGGGGAGATCAACAGATTGGAACTCTATCTCAGACCTCAAAATATAGAAAAAGAAAAGGGAGAATTTTTGACAGAAGTAATGAGAGAAATTTTGGCAGAAGCATCAGTAATAACCAAAAGTAAGCTGATAGAAGGAACAGATGGAGGGTTTCGAGCTTTTACAAGATATGCAATGAGCAACAAGTTGCTAAGAGAAGTCCATATAAGACTTACCAAGAAAGCAATCAGAACACTAATACTATAAATGGCAAGAGATATAAGATTGCAGTACTACTGGAAGGACACAGGATAATGTAATGAAAGATCATCATAAAAATTAAGTTAAATTTAGTTAAATTTAGAGTATTATGTATGAAATGGATAATAGTTATAGTCAAATAAATGAATAACAATGATAATAATACATATATACACATCAGATTGATAATACGACACTTTATACAAATTGTAAGTGAGGACTATGGAGAGGATGTTTAAAAGCCTTGTTATTAAATACAAAACAATTTTTATATAGAATATGGTATAAAGATGTAATATTATTGGATGTTTTTAGGAGGATGTAATGAAATGCCATATATATATGGATTGATGATATGAAAATTTGTGTAAATTGCAAGTGGGGACTATTGTGAAGAAGCACAAAGCTTTGTAACCAATCGACATACTGTATGTAACTGGAGGATGATTTTTATGTATTGTGTATGTCTCACGTCTGTTTGTTTTATGTTTGTTTAAAAAGAAAAAAAGAAAAAAAAGAAAGTCGCGTTTTCACAAAGCACCTTTGGGACCTCCCTTATCCCCAAAGTCAGTCAATCTGACTGGGTACATCAAAGGCTTTTGCCCTCATGGTCTTTTCCTTTCTACAGAAGAAAAATTCCAGCATGGAGATGAGCTGCAACTAAACGAAAATGATTTGCCTAAGGCCACACAACAAATTCATGGAAGAGGCAGGCTTGGAATGAGAATCTCCCAGGCAGTCACAGAATCTCCTCATGGCTTCTGCATTTGTACTGGATGAAAGCTGAGATTCTCTATTATCCTTCCCTAATCACCTGAAGGGGTGCAGCTCTTTTTCAAGGGAAAATGAGAGGGGAAAACAATGGCTGTCTTAATTTGAAAGCTAATTGACTTGCTTATTAAATTAAAATGTCTCTAACGCCGTTCTTTGTAGGTTCCTGCCAAAATGGAAATGCCAGTGGCAGCTGTCCAGAGAAAAAGACTCCTACGAAGCCTTCAGTAAACAATTGCTCTGTCTTTCATTAGGGAGTTTAGCAAAACCATATTAAGGCAGTGGAAACACATTCGTGGAGTAGAGCAATATGCTCAAAGGGATGCTATTAGTTTTATCCCCCTCACCCCCATATTAGAATAAAAAGAAGGTCTGAGAGTTGAGCCAAATGCTTCTATCAGTTCAAAGTATTTGTGATTGCTTCAGGGCCTGCAAATATCTACTAAAGCTTTCAAAGGTTTAATGACGGTCCACAGATTGAGATGCTCATCAAAAATCAACAGAATGTGAAAAATCTGAGTGGAAAACAATTCCTAATAGACAAATAACCGAATGATATCCTGTGCTGCTCTGGGAACATTGTGATTTGTTTAAAGAAAGAAAGAAGGAAGGAAGGAAAGAAAGAAAGGAAGAAAGAAAAAGGAGGAGGGAAGGAAGGAAGGAAGGGAAGGAAGGAAGGGAAGAAAAAGAAAGAAAGAAAGAAAGAAAGAAAGAAAGAAAGAAAGAAAGAAAGAAAGAAAGAAAGGCATAGCATGTGCTTGAAGATCACTTGGGAGGTATTTATATTGACATTCTCAACTGGAACTGCAAAGACCCTAAATTTGAATGATGCTGAACACCCAGGATCACTACTATCAAAAAAAAAGTTGTTGGCTTAAAAACCTCTTTCATTCTCTCTTTTTTTCTCATTATTTCTCAGACATTCACTAAAACAGTAGATCAATGTGATTAAGAGAGCCATTTTATTTTTATTTATTTTTCAGCTTTAGGCTACAGACTGGAATATGTTCACTGGCGCAAGTGAAAGCCAAAAAAGCAAAATAGTAAAAAGCAAGCCAGAAACCTCAAAGGGAACAAATTGTTCCATGGAATGGGGTTTGGTGACAGTATCAAGTCCCCAAGTAATTAAGTTCTGGGAATATATTTTCCTCCCCCCGAAAATAAATGCTTGGGGTAAACCTGAAATGGAGGACAATATGACAGATGCTGCAATAATAGGGGGCTTCAATTACCTTCACTAGGGCTAGTTAAAGAGATTCTTAGAGCAGGGGGTCTCCAAACATGGCAACTATAAGACTCATGGACTTCAACTCACAGAATTCCCCAGCCAGCTGGCTGAGGAGGCATTGAGAATCCACTGTCATAATCTTAGAATTCAAGATCTGATGGGCTGAGGGGGAAAGCCAAGGTGGAAGTCCAAAACTGCATTGTGTACATTTAAACCAGAGGTGCGGTTCGCACCAGTTCGGTAGAACCAGTTCGTCAAATCTACTGAACCAGTTAGAAGAGGTTCCACCAGTGGACCCAGAAAGCAGGCCACACCTACAGAAATGAGGACCCAGATTGTGGTGGGCGATATGCTGACTCTGTAAACCGCTTAGAGAGGGCTGAAGTGGTATATAAGCGATATATAAGTCTAACTGCTATTGCTATTGCTACAGAAGAGGTTCCAAATTTTTTTGAAACCCACCACTGATTTAAACATACAAACATTAAACTCATAGTGAAGACCCTTTACCCTTTTTATTTATATGCCATGTTTTCCCACTGTGGTCAGGAAGTACAATTGTCAGTTTATATGTCCAGCATCAAACAAAACTGGATCAGTGAACTTGTTTAAACACCCCCTCCCCCTAGATATGTTCTCATGAAGACTCCCCAACTGTTTTGGTTACCCAGAGTCTTCACAGCTCAGATGGACTTCGCTCCACAGCAGGTACAGTCCACAAGCCTTGCCATGATAATAGTTGTGGTTTGTGTGTTGACATGGTTGAATGTTTTATGCCCCTCAGGTCTTGGCTTTTGGCTTAGCATAACTCCATTTATGATTTGTAACAGATTGTTCTACCGGTATTAGTTGGGAATGAGCTGGGTGGCCTTGCTTTTGGGGAGGGAAGGGATCTTTTATTTATTTTTAAAGACATGTATAGCCTCCTTGTCTGTTAGGACAGGAACTGAAAGTGGAGACACATTTTTAGTGATCCCAACCACCACATTTAGGTCGGTGTCCAAGGTAATTTACTGCATGAAGCAAAGGATAAGATGGTTTCTTCCTTAATTCCACACACAGTGACCAACTAAAAGTTGAATCTTCCTTCAATACAGACAAGAAGCAAACATGTCCCACCACACCAGGAAGCATCGAGGTGGCTTACTGGGTTCAGGATGAGCTGTGAAGGACAGAGCTCGGTTGTCTAACATCTTCCTCAAAGCTCCACCTGGCTGCCTTTGCCATCTGAGGTGGTTACCTCTTTCTTCCAGTCCTGACTCAAGTATATGAAGAGGGAAATGCCTTCCATTCATATTGGGTGTCCTTCTATGTGCTTTTCTATTTCTCCCATTCATTTCAGCCTTCATCAATCCAAATGCCCTCCAAACATGTAGACTAAAATTCTCCAAAATTCTCAACAATAACCGTGCCGGTATTGTCAGGACTGAAGATCATACTTCTGGAGGGCACGAGATTAGGAAAGTGAGAACTATTGGAGTTCGTATGGGGTAGCTGCTGACTTGGGACCCCCAGCACAGCCCAAAGTCATTTTTTGAGAGTTCTGACCCAATTCATTTGATATGTATTGTCCCCTTCCCCATATGTTTGTTCGCTGCCCTGAGTCCCTCCGGGGAATAGGGCGGCATACGAGTCTAATAAATGAAATGAAGTGTTTTTCTCTGAATTCAGGCTGCATTGTGGGTCCTCTGCTGGCAATCAAAGCCAAACCAAGAATGACTGATCTACAAGGGCAAGTCCTCTGATTATTGCTACGGATGAATTTAGAGGACTAAAAAATTAAGTGTCATCATGTTTGATTTAACCATTAAAGAAAAAGAAGCCCTTAATTTAATTATCTTTAAAAAGAGAAGTACCTTATATTCTTAATTTAAGAGCCGAGGTAGCGGAGTGGTTAGGGTGCAGTACTGCAGGCCACTTCAGCTGGCTGTTATCTGCAGTTCGGTGGTTCAAATCTCACCGGCTCAAGGTTGACTCAGCCTTCCATCCTTCCGAGGTGGGTGAAATGAGGACCCGGATTGTTGTTGGGGGCAATATGCTGACTCTGTAAACCGCTTAGAGAGGGCTGAAAGCCCTATGAAGCGGTATATAAGTCTAACTGCTATTGCTATTAATTTGCAATGTGAATAATAATATATTTTATTATTCATTATTAGCTGCAGCATTTGCTTTGGCCACTTTTATGTAAGCCAACTCAGGATCTTTAACCATAGTTTGCTTGAAGAACTGCAGAAGCCCAATTAATTCATAATTAACTCAGTCAATTCAGTGCAATTTAGTAATCCACAAGATTAATTTCTTGTAGAAGCATAGAAGAAATATTATACTTGAACGCAGGTAATGATGGTAATCTTAAACAAATTCAGGTTTGCAGAGATAATAGTCCTAGAGTTATAACAGTTTGTTTAGTGATAAAATAAAAACGGAAAAAGTGGCTTATGACCGTTTTTCACACTTATGACCATTGCAGCCTCCCCATGGTCATATGATTTACATTTGGATGCTTGACAACTAGTTCACATTTATGATGGTTGCAATGTCCTGGGAGTCATGTGATCACCTTTTGCAACCTTCTCACAATAGCAATAGCAGTTAGACTTATATACCGCTTCATAGGGCTTTCAGCCCTCTCTAAGCGGTTTACAGAGTCAGCATATCACCCCCACAGTCTAGGTCCTCATTTCACCCACCTCGGAAGGGTGGAAGGCTGAGTCAACCTTGAGCCGGTGAGATTAGAACCGCTGAACTGCAGATAACAGTCAGCTGAAGTGGCCTGCAGTACTGCACCCTAACCACTGCGCCACCTCGGCTCACAAACAAAGTCAATGGGGAATCCAGATTCATTTAATAACCCTGTTACTAAATGAACAACTGCAGTGATTCACTTAACAAATGTGGCAAGAAAAGTAATAAAATGGAGCAAAAGTCTCTTAACAAATTTTTCACTTCGCAACATAAATGTCGGGCTCAATTGTGGTCGTAAATCGAGGACAACATGTATCTCAAAAGACCTTAGCTTAGTTGTAGATCATTTGCTGTACTTGCAGAAGGTCTCATGTTCAATTCTGGGTGCCACCAACTGGGGGACAAAAAACATGAAACCAATGCCAGCTCACAGTGACAAATATGACTAGTTCATGGGTGGGTTCCTGCCAGCATTACTATCGGTTCAGTGCCCCCCAAAAATTGTGTGCATGTGCTTGCTTAGCTCAAGTGTACGCCAGATGTGCGCTCCATGTGCATGCGCATTTGCACTTAAAAAGGTCTGTGCATGCACACGCCATTTAAAAAGGAGAAAATACGTTTTTTCAATGAAGATTGTTCTGCGCATGTGCAGAACAGAAAATAAAGATGGTGGCACCCAGGATAGAACCGGTATGGTCACATGTCTGGCCGTTACTACCTATTCAGCCGAACTGGTAGGAATCCACCTCTGGGCTTGTTGGACCAATGGCCTACCTCAGTAGAAGCATGCTCGCCATTAAATTAAGGCTAATAGAGCTGGGCTGCACAAATCTGGATGCTCTTTAGATAGCAGCAGAAGGACCACTGCTGCCCTCAAGTGGTCATCTGGAATTTTGCAACTCCCATCTGGTAGCTCTATTTAAGAGGCCATTTATGTAGATGAGGCCTGCTGGCAAAATGTGGGCTAACTTCCATTAAAAGCACAACAACAGGAAGGATGATTATGCTGGTGAAATCTGCACTGAATAAAAAGTTGGAGAAAGAAGTGTCAGCAAAAGAATTCAGTGCTTTTCATCAAGGGAGCCTTGAATTTTTCTATTTTTATTATGGATTTGGGGACTGGGGAGAGGTAAATAAATTTTCCGAAGGGAAAAAAGAGAGATTAAAATAGATCAAGGCAAGTTTTGAAGGTTATGTGTAAATCTTTACCTAATTCCATCTGACGGGGACATCTTTACATCTTCAGCGTCTAGGAAGAGAAATAATGTTAATCCTGGCACTGCATATCATTTTCCCCTGTACTACCAGCAGACTAAGTCAGTTTGGCAATGTTGCTAATATTCATGTTAATGAAATTGTAGAATAGGTGGGTGGCATACATCACGTTTGCAGTACTGGGAGAGACCTGGTTGCGATTTAAATAGTCAAAAGATTCCTGGTTTGCTAAGTGATTTAAATTTGTTTGCCTTACCACCCCTGAATTGCAGAAATCCAAACTGTTATTCGATAGAAAGCTGCATCTTGGCAACCAAGATATACTCACTGTTTGTGTTTGCTAGAGATAGGATTGTTGGGATGGGAAAGGTTTCCAACAGCTACCAATAAATGCTTCCTAATAGCTTGATTTATATATGTTCAGGGAAGATGGGAGTGAGCAGTAGAACCTTGGGGACCATTCTTCATGATTGAAACTTGCCTTCCCTCCACCCTACAACATAAATCCCATCCACATAGACAAGAGTCAATTCAGGTCTCATTTCAATATTGAGTAATTCTTGCTCCTCCCCCTCCCCTTTTCTTTTTCTGTATTCATCAGTATTAGTCACAATTTACCACATGACTATAATTTAAGGCACGGGAAACTTAGACATTGATGCCTATGGAAACTGAGGTAATGTAATATAGTTGCAGAAATATTTTCTTTAGGATCTAGAGGATGTCCCACGCCCCACCCCCCTAATCAGTTTTTTTTTAAATATAAATCTAAATATTAAGCTATTTCCTGCTCCAATATGAGAATTTACAGTGGCTGTGTAAGACTTCTTAAAATAGATCCTGAAGGCAACTGGTGACTTGTTGGTGTTCTTACCACATTTAGGATTAATAGTAGCTTTGGGATCTCTGTGTGCAACAGAAGCTGACGTGAGGCATTTGGCTGAATTCACCAAAGACAGCATCCGTTAGAACAAACGGACCGTTTCCATTTACCTCAGTACCCTTTCTGGTACACCAGAATGACAGGAGGTTTTAAGTAATTTGGATAAATGATATATTTCAAATTGTATTTTTTTTTAAAATAGTATGGAGTAAGGAAACATTTTGTTGGACTATATAAAGTGACAGAAGAGCCTGGGACTAAAAAACCTACTAATATTATTCACATGGCTTCTTTAAAAGAATAATGTAGAACAGCCTTTCCCAACTTTTTAGGGTTTAATACATAGCCCGAGTAGCTTTCTGGAATCCCATGGAATTCAAGCTGTTGATTTAAACATTTGGAAGTCCATTTAGGTCCATTTAAGAATTGAACCTAAAGACCAGAGATGGATTCCTACCTATTTGGTAGAACCGGTTCGTCAAATCTACCGAACCGGTTAGAAGAGGTTCCACCAGTGGACCCGGAAAGCAGGCCACACCTACAGAAGAGGTTCCAAAAATTTTTGAAACCCACCACTGGTCCTTGGATATGCTTATTCTACACTATCATGCTCCTATTTATAAAACTCAGTGCCTCTGTGAAAGGTAAGGATGACTGCTGCGTTTGTGGTGCAATCAGAACATTGCGTGTGTTGAAGTTGTTTTAACGCAAACCAAAGATGCCTTTTAAAAAATAAGTTTACATCATATTCTTATGCATGCCAGTGCTGTGTGGGGGTAATTTAAGGTGGTTCTGACATGTGTCGTCGGCATCTTCATATCCGGTCACATGGGCGGCAAGCCACTCCCATCCAGTCACATGGGCTGCAAGCCACTCCCACAAAGGAGGCCACACCCACAGAGTAGGTTCGAACAATTTTTGAAACCCACTACTGCTAAAGACAATGCTTTCAATCCATGGAAGAAAACAATTACTTCCAATTTCAGCAATTCATTCAAGTAGATAATTCAGTAGGAGAATAAAACCACAAAGAAAAGCCACCTGCTGACTAAGGTATTTCATCTTTGTGGAAAGCCTTTGAAAGGTATAAATTTGTAGATTGACTTTTCAGCTGAGCCAGATTAAATTGCATCAATCTGCTATGGAGGATTACTTAAATTCCATATATTAATCATTCTAGTATAAAGTAAAATGAAATCTGAAAGGCAACTGTGTTGGCTCCAAGGTTTGGTGATCCTGTAGATAGCCAAATATCTCCGAATATAAGTTAGGTTTTGCAATGCAAAACTTGACAGATTGTTTTATATCTTCTTTAATTCATTAAATTCTATTTCTTCTGTTCCTAATGTCTGCTCCCGCCCTTTCAAAATGTCTTGGGCTAGAGAGAGGAAAAAAAATAAACACTTTCAACACCACCCAGAATACAGAAGTTTGGGTAGCCTCGCCACTGAATCAGCCAGCCTGAAATTAGAACCAGATGGCAATTATGAGAAACGAAGATGAGGTTTCAAAGACAACAGATTCCGTGCATTCCATTGTCCAGGGTGTCATTTTTCCCACCAAGATTAATGATTGCTTTAAAGCCGTTGTATTTAGTGATCTTGTACATTGGTGAATTACATAGACAGTGAAGAAATCCATTCATTCTGGTAGACATCATGCAATGTTTTCCAGGAAAAGATCAGTTCTTGACAGGCTGGAATGTATCCATGTTTAAAATTAACATATTCTTATATTCTGAAACTCAGTTGATAACTTCAATTAGTTATCTGAGATGATTTTACCTAGTTGTTGTCACAATGGTCTTATATTTTCATATCTTGAGCTAAGTAGGCAACAAAAGATCTTACCATTCATCTGATATACCAAGCTAACACCATCTGCCACATTAATGACTAGGGAATCTATTTCATTGATAAACTGTGAATTTCCCTTTCTGTACACTTATTATATGATTGGCTCCCAAGCCTTCAGGATTTGGAAGAGGTGAATCTCAACAAGCAAGATTCTTACCAGACATTGCAAAATAAGTAGTAAAAGTTCCATATTCTCTCTTCAATCCGGTTTTCATTTCTCTAAAATCTTTATTGCTACGGCCTCTAATCTTATGTCAGAATCCCTATTCCCAACCTTAGCTGAATTCACATTTTGGACCCAGCATTGTAATTTACAAGTTCTCAGCCTTGTCGGGCTGCAGTCACATTGTATAACAGAAGATAAGTGATTGCGGCTATGTTCTGTTCATTGCAAAGTTGGAAAGTGTGAGATTTCATAGACAATATGCCAATAAATGTAGACTATTACAGTAGATATGCTGAGTAGCATGCTTGCCCATTCTTGGTTAAGGCATTGCCTCATGCAACTAGCTCAGCCATGGATTCCTGACAGTTTTGTGAATTTAGTGGTCATCTCTAATACATTTATATGGGCCTACTGTGCCCCTGAAGTAGGCCTCTGTTACCGCTATGTTCTCTATTCTACTTCCATTCTTTCATGTGGCTGTAATTCAAGTGAAAGAGGGAAGAATTTTAGTAGCTGGAAACTAACTTTGAAAGATTTGGGGTGGGGGTTAAGGGCCAAGTTATTGTTGATGCCAAGTTGGCAGGATCACAGCATATATGTGAGTCCAGCTGGAATCTATGTTTTTTATGATTTGGAGAAGGGTGTCATTGTTGTTTTATTGTCATAAGCTTATTTTAGCGTTCATAATACCACATCTTTATGTGTTTCTGTGCTAAAAATGGCAAGAAAATGTACTATTGGTTTTTGGCCTGCAATCAACATTTTGCAGTTTGATTAGACTGGGGATGCGAAAAACAGCTTTGGACCATTCTTGAGGTATCAGAATACAGTACACAATTGTATAAATGAGCTATTTCTGGTTTTTAGACATATGATTGTAATTTTTATGACATCTAATTATTGAAGTATAAACCATCATATTATGTATGAAACACTCACTATTACTTTTTCCTGGATTTTTGAGATGTTAAGGTCTTCCATGAAACGGCACTCATAAAATAAATTACATTTGACGTTAAAATAAACTCTGGGCAAGCTGAGTGTTTCACAATGAGGAGATGTGCACAGCTTCAGAATACCTTGTTTCAAATTCCAATAAAATTAACAATAGGTGTCTCAAAATGATAAGGAGCATAATCTGTCGCAATTGAAAACATATGCAAATATCTAGATTGTTTGCTTTGGCTCCTTGCTATAGTAATCAACTATTTTCTCCTTCATGAGTTTACATTCCTTACCTGGAATGTTTAAAAAGTTGTAAATTGTTATGAAAGTTGTCCAATTGAACTTAAAAAAAAAAAAAGTAATGGGGACATTGCCTTGGTATTCATGCGAAACAGCAATAAACAATGGTTGCTTCCTAATTTTAATTTCTTGATTCTCATTACCAGCTTACTTGATAACTGACAGAATATCAGCATATATGAGCCATGGTGGCACAGTGGTTAGAGTGCAGTACTGCAGACTACTTCAGTGACTGCCAGCTGCCTGCAATTTGACAGATCGAATCTCACCAGGCTCAAGGTTGATTCAGCCTTCCATCCAGGCTACTTCAGCTGACTGCAGTTCTGCAGTTCGGCTGTTCAAATCTCACCGGCTCAGGGTGGACTCAGCCTTGCATCCTTCCGAGGTGGGTAAAATGAGGACCCGGATTGTTGTTGGGGGCAGTATGCTGACTCTGTAAACCGCTTAGAGAGGGCTGAAAGCCCTATGAAGCGGTATATAAGTCTAACTGCTATTGCTATTGCTATTGCTATCCTTCTGAGGTGGGTAAAACGAGGATCCAGATTGTTGGGGGAAATAGGCTGACTCTGTAAACTGCTTAGAGGGGGCTGTAAAAACACTATGAAGCGGTATATAAGTCTAAGTCCTATTGCTATCCTTGTGATACTATTTCAGCAAGCACCAAGGTGGACTTCATGAATGCAGAATCCTGGTCTCTATGCTTTTCAAAAGGATGGAAATGGAATGCATATCAAGGAGGGGGTTCATTTATACAAAGTTGTGAGAATTCATCTATAACATCATACGCAGGAATGCCTGATTTTTGTACAAGTGGACATAGATAAGAATTGACAATTTAAATAAATAAATCCAACACATATAAGAAAAGAGTTACTGGAAATAAGTTCATTAGATTTCCTCCACATCAGCTCATCATTTTTAAATAAGTTTTAATGAATGAGCAACCTCACCCCTCTTACTTCATTCACGTAAAGCATGACTGCCACTTTCAAGCAGACAGACAATACATAGAAGTTCCAAACCTGGTAGGAGGAATACAAATAATTGAAAAATCCAAATCTCACTTGGGTGATAAACAGGGAGGGAGAAGTCCAGGCAGTGGTGGATTTCAAAAATTGTTCGAACCTACTCTGTGGGTGTGGCCTCCTTTGTGGGAGTGGCTTGCCACCCATGTGACCAGATGGGACTGGCTTGCTGCCCATGTGACACTTGTCAGAACCACCTTAAATTGCCTCACACACAGCACTGGCATGCATAAGAATATGATGTAAACTTGTTTTTTAAAAGGCATCTTTGGTTTGTGTTAAAACAACTTCAATACACGCAATGTTCTGATTGCACCACAAACACAGTAGTCATCCTTACCTTTCACAGAGGACTGAGTTTTATAAATATGAGCATGATAGTGTAGAATAATCATATCCAAGGACCAGTGGTGGGTTTCAAAAATTTTTGGAACCTCTTCTGTAGGTGTGGCCTGCTTTCCGGGTCCACTGGTGGAACCTCTTCTAACCAGTTCGGTAGATTTGATGAACCGGTTCTATCGAATAGGTCCAAACTGGTAGGAACCCACCTCTGAGTCCAGGGCTGCCCAATAGATCCTTCTCAATCATATCCTTGGTGGCAAAACTCCTTTGTCTTGAGGCAAAAAGAGAAGGCAGTGGGAGCAGGTGACCTGGGAGAAAGAACACTTACAAGAAAGAAAAAGAGATTGCTAGAAAATAGAAATTGGAAACAGCCACATGGTTTTGGTGATATGAAGCAGAAAATTATGCAAGAACCATTGTAGGAACAAAGCTGGTCCCCTCCAGGTTGATAGCTGATGGACTCAAGAAAAAGTTCAAGGAACAGATAAAGAACCAACCTTTCAGGAGATCAACAAGCACCACCTTGTGAAATCAAATACAGCATAGAACAGAAAAGAATTCTTTATTGGCCAAGTGTGATTGGACACCCAAGGAATTTGTCTTTGGTGCATAGGCTCTCACTGTACATAAAAAGACAAGATACATTCATCAAGGAAGGGATGTGGCCAGATTCTTAAGCTTCGGATCCTTTGAAGACCACCAAGCAGAAGACGATTGGCCACCAAAGAGGTCCCTGCAGCTCAGGAACCCCAAAAACGTCCTCTGTAAAGTCAGTTCAGCGCAACGGGGGGGGGGAGAGAGGATTAGAAGCGTCATTTTGAGGATAGATTAATGTCAAGGATGTGAGGAGTCTGCAAATATTTTCACAGCCCTCTTTTTGACTTGTGCAGTATACAGGTCCGCAAAGGAAGGCAGGTTGGTAGTAATTGGTTGTTGTTTTTTTGCAGTTCTAATTATCTTCTGAAGTCTGTGTCTGTCTTGTTGGGTTGCAAAACCAAACCAGACAGTTATAGAGGTGCAGATGACAGACTCAATAATTTATTCTATTATAATGATAATAATGCCACTAAGTTCTCAGACACTCAAATGTGAGTCTCATCTCTGTCACAAGCCAGCATTAAGGAGGACCAGTGTGGACAAGGCATTTTCCTCTTCCCAGATAATAAGTGATAGCCAGAAAAAGTACAACATACTCCATCTCCAAAACCTGTGCCATGCATTGGAGCAGAAGTAATTCAGAGCTGAAGAGCACTTAGGCCATGATCTTCCAATGTTGCACTCATCCTTGGCCATTCTCAGTATAAGCAAATTGCAAAGGAACCAAACTAAGGGTAGCATCGAGAGCTACCCTCAGTAACAATAGCTGCTTGCTAGATTCAAATATATATATTTCAAAAGACTCAGAATAGAATCTGAGCCAATTCCAAAAGTAATCTGTGGCTTCTAATCCAGTGAGAACAGGAAGAGGGAAAACACTGAGCATAACACTGAGTGAAAAACCCTACACATTCCATCTGTACTGCTTGAATGATTTGCAGTAAATTCAAGGTCGGTTTTGGTAATATAATACTTTACAGTCTAATACATTTTCCATCTTTGCTGCTTCTGTTTGTGGAATCCATCCAACGCTCAGCGTGTCTGGGCATTTTAGTAGCTGCATTTTAATAACATACTAAGCCAGAGTTGGTTTCAGCATGGCTTATTTGTTGAATAAGCCACAATTGGCTAGGTCATAGAAACCAGGCAAATCCCATCAGGGTTGAATGATGAATGAACCTGACCTGGCTGACAGTCCACAGGAACTAGGAACCCTCTTCTGCTTAATACATGATTCAATCTAGGGCAGAACAAAGTGGGTGGCAGAGGAAATATGGCATGATAGGCAGCTGCTTACCGTGCTCTGTTTTTCAGCCAGCTCTGCAATCATGCTAATGTGTTCCACCTCCCTCTCTGTGTCTCTCTTTCTCTCTCTTTCAGCAAACTAGAGAACTGAATAGAGGCTTAGCAGCTATTCAGTCTGTGCGTGCGTGCGTGCGTGTGTGTGTGTGTGTGTGTGTGTGTGTGTGTGTGTCCATTGAGCCAGAGCTGTCCAAAGACATTTCCATGGTCATGTGGCTGGCATGACATCGCAGAGTGCAGTTACCTTTTCACCGAAGTGGAAAAGTAACCATTGAATTCACCGTATCTGTTTATCTACTTGCTTTCAAACTGCTAAGTTGGCAGGAACTAATGTTTAATGTTTAATAAATTTATATGCCGCCCAATCCCGAAGGACTCCGGGCGGCTTACATAAAAACAATTTTAAAATACTAAAAAAATTTAAAAATAGAAAGACAAGGAAGTTAAAAGACACAACATGCACTCAACCTTAGTGGGGCTGGACCTCATTCAAGAGGTCAACAGCCCCAGGCCTGCTGGAATAGCCAGGTCTTAATAGACTTACGGAAGGCTGAGAGAGTGGGGAGGGTCCGTATCTCTGGGGGTAGATCATTCCATAGGGCCAGAGCAGCTACAGAGAAGGCCCTCCCCCGAGGGGCCGCCAGACGATATTGTCTAGTCGACGGCACCCGGAGAAGGCCCATCCTGTGAAATCTTATCAGACGCTGGGAGGTATGTGGTAGAAGACGGTCTCGTAGATATCCAGGTCCTAAGCCATGTAGGGCTTAGGAACTGAGGTGAGGATGGACGCTCACCCCATCACATGCCACTCAGGTCTTGAACCCAGACAGCCAGCTTTTCAGCTTTTCAGCTAACAAATCCAGTGTCTTAACCATTGAGCCACCGTGCCACCCGGTGTGTGTGTGTGTGTGTGTGTGTGTGTACGCATACATAGATACATTCATGCATAAACACACACCCCGAATACATACTAAGCCTCATACTAAGTTCTCCAGGTTGCTACTGAATGCAGCAATCCTTGGGTCTCACAATTATGTTGCTAATCTCTTCTCGGAAATGCTCCTGCAGTTTCCAAACTGAGGAAGAGATGAGACCCAAGATATTGAAGGCAGAGAAAAAGAATTACTTTTAGCAACATGAATAATGGCTCTTCACTCAGCAGTGACCTGCCAATCAGCATTTAGGAGGAAAAAAAACAGTGTCATCTCAAAGAAGACAAATGATAATTTTAGCAGATGTGTTGAAGCGTTTGCACAGAAAGGACTGATGAGAGATTTGAAATGCCATGCAATAAAAAAGCAACACAACTTGGCAAGAGACTGAATGAATCCAAGCATATCTCCAAGCCAGCTGAGGCCAGAAGATGGGAGCATGGTGGCAAGATCTGCAGAGCACAAAAAGGGACGGCTGACCAAGGATCTCTGGATTCATACAAACAGAGAGTCCCTGTTGCTTGTGTGTAGGCAGACAGCCAAGCCTGAAATGAAAATTGGGTTGGGCTGAACACGGGTAGAGCAAAACGTCACATGGCATGACTGCGTTTATGAAAGAACTTCAGTCCCCTCGGATTCCATGACAGAGAAGGATTCGGAAGATTGCTTTCATGCCTGTAATTTTGGTGAGGGAAACATTCTGGTGTAACTGAAAAAAGGTGAAATCTCTGATTGCTTTGCTTACTTCAAATATTACCTCTGGCAAGCTCAGCTGAGATGCTTCCATTTCAGCTTTAAAGATTGTAACCATGGAACATTTGACCTAACAATATTTAGGAGATGCGTGACTTCCCCCTAGTTTATTTCTAACTAGTTTGGGTTTTTACTTGGAAACTTTCATTGATAGCTTTTCAGGTATTTGTTGGCCTTTTTAAAAAATGGTAAAGGTTTCCCATGCCCAGTCTGACTCTTGAAGGTGGTGCTCATCTCTGTTTCCTTATATCAGAGGTGGTATTCAGCAGGTTCTCACCAGTTCTGGAGATCCGGTAGCAGAAATTTTGAGTAGTTCAGAGAACCAGTAAATACCATTTCTGACTGGCCCCGTCCCCATCTATTCTCTGCCTCCTGAGTCCCAGATGATCGGGAGGGAATGGGGATTTTGCAGGAACCTTTCCCTGGAATGGGGAGGGAATGGAGATTTTACAGTATCCTTTCCCTGCCACGCCCACCAAGCCACACCCATGGAACTAATAGTAACAAAAATGGAATCCCACCACTGCCTTATATGCACATATATTTGGTATTTTTCTCATAAACAATAGGATGTTGTTTTCAGGAAGTTGGGCTTACAGCGCTATCTAACATGTGTTAAGCATTATGACACCAGTGGTGGGTTTCAAAAATTTTTGGAACCTACTCGGTGGGTGTGGCCTCCTTTGTGGGAGTGGCTTGCTGGCCATGTGACCTGGTGGGAGTGGCTTGCCGGCCATGTGTTCTCTCTCTCTCTCTCTCTCTCTCTCTCTCTCTCTCTCTCTCTCTCTCTCTTTCCTTCCTTTTGTCTCTCTGTCCCTTTTTTCTTTTTTTCTTTCATCTCTCTCTCTCTTTTTCTTTCTTCCTTCTTTCTTTCTTTCTTTCTTCCTTTCTTTCTCTTTCTCTCTCTCTCTGTGTGTCAGTCAGTCAGTGTGTGTGTGTGTGTGTGTGTGTGTGTGTGTGTGTGTGTGTGTGTGTGTGTGTGTGTGGCAGTGGTGGGTTTCAAAAAACTTCTGTAGGTGTGGCCTGTTTGTTGGTTTGTTTTATAAAGTTATATGGCTGCCCATCTACCAGATGGAATTCTGAGTGGTGAACAAGACTCAAACCCAATTAATTAGAACAACAACAACATCTGAAAGAAAGCAAACAAAAATTGCACAAGGCCAAGTCAGGGAAATTCTAGACTCTGGCAAAGAGAAAGATACGGTAGTTTACAAAGTAATCAAAACTGAATCTGTTCCTTTCAAAGATGAATTAGTGATTTGTACTTTGGAGGCTTAGGAAAAGAAATATCTTTATTAATGTTTTTACAAATACCAGAAATTTCAGAAGAGAATAATAATAATTCTTTATTGTCAGTGCAACAACATATGTACAATGAGATTGGTTGAGTTCCCTCAGTGCAGCCCCCCAACACAATACAACTCACAGTGAAGGGGAGGAAAAGGAGAGACTGAGAGACTTACCTTCAATTTACAGGACATAATTGACCTAGGATTCTTCCATTATAGCATTTAAGGAAAAGATTTTCATGGCTTCTTTGCTTTTTCCTAATTATATCTTGTTTGAGTAGGGATATTTGGAAAGCTTTGGTGGAACCAGTGAGAGTAAGGAAGGAATTGCTTGTAATTTATGTTCTATCCTCTTGTCCTAATTCAAAAAAAAAATCCTTACTCTTCCAATTTTCTAGTTCTTTGCTTCAGTTCAGCTCCAATATCTCAATTTTTATCATGATCTCCATTTTTGAAATTAAAATTCAAAAATTCTCCCACCGCCTTCATTTTAAACCTTGTTATGAAATTTGTTTTTATTTTGAAGCAGATCCTGCATTTATTCTTCAAATCTTGACCAATATGTATATGACACTAAGTTATTATTTTAGTTCTATATCTGTCTCACCATATTACCTTTATGAATGAATGAATTATATATCTGTAAACACAGATGTGTGTGTGTGTGTATTTGTGTGTGTGTACAGATAGTCCTCAATTTACAACCACAATTAAGCCAAAATATCTATTGCTAAGTGAAACATTTGTTAAATGAGTTTTGCTGCATTTTATGACTTTTCTTGTCACAGTTATCAAGTGAAACACTGGAGTTGTTAAGTTAGTAACAAGGTTGTTAAATTCCCCATTGACTTTGCTGTCAGGTCACAAAAGGTGATCATATAATCCCGGGACACTCACAAATGTGAGACAAGCAACTGATTTTGATTATGTGACTATGGGGATGCTGCAATGGTCATAAGTGTGAACAATAGTCATAAGTCAGTGTCGTTGTAACTTTGAATGGTCAGTAAATGAACTGTTGTAAGTTAAGGCCACATGTATGTGAGAGAGTTTGTGTGTGTGTGTATTAGAATCATACAATTATAGAATGAAGACTGAACTGGATCTTGAAGATTACTAGTCCAGCCTCCCTCTTCCTCCAGTGCAGGAACCTACAATTGCACCATCTCTGACACATGCCAATTTAGTCCTTCTTAAAATATATCCAGGAAAGGAAAAATCTATCACCTCTGAAGGCAATCTGTTCCATTGCTGAACAGCTCTTGCTGTTAGAATTTGATGTTCCAGCAAAATCAACTTCTTCATAATTTAACTTTATAAGGTCTTTGTTGTACCTTCAAGAACAATTCCGCCCTTTCTTTGGCATATTGGTAGTTGAGAAACATGTCGGCCTATCTTGCATCTCCATGGTCTTTTCTTTCCCAGAGTAACCAATGCTACCAACAATTTGTCATAAGATTTTCCTTCTAGGCCTCTTGCTGTCTTATTGCTGTCCTTGAGAGTCCTCCAATTCATCACTATCCATCCTGAAATGCTGCGCACCAAGCTAGACGTAACATTCCAGTTACAGTCGATCCAACACAGAACATTCTGAAACAATGGCTTGTCTTGATTTTGACATATATGTCCGATGATGCGGCTTAGAACGTTTTGCTGTTTTTGTTGTTTTCATTTTTATTTGGCAGCTGCATCAAATGGTTATTCTGCTTGTCATCCTCCAAACCACCTAAATCATTTTTCCATGCATTGCTGCCCAGTAAGGGTTCCTCCATCCTATTCTCATCACTTTGATTCCCCCCCCCTTCTACTTAAATGTAAAACTGTCTTTATCCTTGTTGATATTCATCTTGCTGGTTTTTACCCAACTCATCAAGATCCTTTTGAAATTGGAAGCTGTCCTCTCAGATGTTGGTTCATTTTTTGCAAATTTGACATTCATAGTTTCTAACCTCTAATTCAAGTCATTTATAAATGAACAAAACATTGAAAAAATAAGACTTAGACTGGAGCCAGGTAGCTTGATCCAGACCCATTCCTCTACAATTGTTGAGTACAATTGTTTACTAGCTAATGATAACAGAGTGAGGCCTACATTTCACTCTCTTCTCTAAGAAAATCTCATAGGCGATTCGTTTTCTTGAAAACTTTGCTCCATCCCCCAAATTCCTGCAGTCAGCTAAACTGTTCATTTTGCCTTATATCAAAAGCTGAGTTATCCCTAAATGTGGTTGAAAGAATGGCTTCAAAATACAGAAGTCTAAAAATAAGAAAACAAGATCCAGAAATGTGCCAAAATCTCTTCACGGTGAAATACATTGCTTGACATTAATGCAAGATCATTCATTTAAAATTATTATGTAAACTATAGTAGCATGCATGGGCAGAAATACTGCTGGCTGCGGCATTCTGGCTAAATGTGCTTTTGGTCTGGGGAGTTGCAGAAACAACATTTATGTTCTGGGCTTGCATTGAAATATCTTTTGACATTGAAATCTGAGAGACGTCTCAGCCCAAAAGTTGACATGTTTGCTAGGAAGTCAAGGTAAAAGAGAGCCATAAAATCTAGTGATGGATTACATCCTGCAATCTTTACATGCAATGGCAGGAAGGATCTCCTGCTTGACCGGTCATGTCGGAAATATATCAAATAATTTGAAGTTTGAATAATTTCTTTGAGGAGAAATAAATGTTTAATTTATTTCCCCCACTTCCAATTAGATGAATCAGCAAGATTATGTATGTAAAACACAATTTAAGCGATATGCCTTTAGAAGAGTAACTATGCTTGTTTCAAAAGAAATAAAGAGCTTATAACGTTTTTTTAATCACTTAAACTTCTGTTCTATTATTTTGTATTTTTCTTTCTTTTTATTTTTGTAAATGTGTTTTTATTTTCCATTTTCATTTCGTACAGTCACATATATACTGTGCACAACCGGGGCCATATAACAATAAACAATAAACACAGCCATTCCTCTTGTCGACAATACCCCCCAAAATAGAAACCCAATGTACCTCTTCGACCCTCCATACACCTCTTTCTTCCGCCCCCCTCCAACTTTCTATCTTCCCTCCAACATTCCCCTCTACGCTACTTCCCCTCCCCCTCTACCACTCCTCTTTCCCAGTACACTCCCTCCCTTCCTTCTCACCCTCCCTCCCATCCTCTCTCCCACCCTCTCTACTCCTCTTTCTTCTATCCCTCTACTCCTCCCTTCAGTGTATTTCTACTATCTATTAATATATTCAGCTTGTCCTATTTTTACAGTGAAATTAAAGAGCAACAGTATACAAGTGCAGTCGCGTTACTTTAAAATCTAACACATACTATATATCCCCCCTCCCCCTAACACCCCATCTTTTTTTATTTTTCTCTCGTGTGTGTGTGTGTGTGTGTGTCAGGTATGTACAGGAAATGTGTTAAGGCAAATATGCTGTGGCCACTAACACTGATTTGAGCAGAAAGGAAAAGAATGTATTTTGTAACTGTCAGTAGTTTCCAAGTAATGTTCACACTAATCTTAGCCCTATATAATCATTATGGAAAAGGTCTACCATTTTTATTTAATTTTGTTGGCAAAAAGGTTTTGGACACCCTGCCAAGTTGTAAAATTATATAAAACAGAATATGTTAAAAGAATTGGAAGAGAAGAATCTAATTTCCCTACATGCTTTGCAGATTAGCAGACTAGTTCTGTGTGGGGCTGGATGACATGACAATGAAGTGGATATGTATCACAAATCAGACGTAAAGAAAAATAAGATTAATTTGTTGTATCTCATCAAACTGAAGAATTGGGATGCCATAAGGATAAGTCCTGGGCACTCTATATTTTAATATCTCGATCAATGCCTTAGATGAAAAGGCCAAGGGAATGCTTATCATATTTATAGATGACATAAAATTATGTGGTCTACTCAATGCTATAGAAAACAGAAAGAGAAGACAAAATGATCTTAATAGTTTGAAGAAATGGGCTGAAAGTAACAGAATGAACACTATGTGGGCTCCTGCTGTTTTTGTCAAAATGAAGAAAACAGCCACGTGTCAGAAGCTCCAGTTGTTTGGGAAGTAAATGGAGACATACAGTACGTACAAGAATTGGGCAATGTGATGCTGGTTTTCCCCCCCCCCCAACTAAGCCATTTGATATTTCCACCCCCACTGCTGCTAACTAAAAACCACACTCTAGATCAGTGTTTCTCAACCTTGGCAACTTGAAGATGTCCGGACTTCAACTCCCAGAATTCCCCAGCCAGCGAATGCTGGCTGGGGAATTCTGGGAGTTGAAGTCCAGACATCTTCAAGTTGCTAAGGTTGAGAAACACTGCTCTAGATAGAAGAAACTGAGCATATTTAGGCTTTAAGGGGGGGAAATTCTGGGAGCAGAAGTACTCTTCAGATACCTGAGAAATGTCACAGAGAAGGGGGTGAAGAACTATCCTCTCCTTCAAAAAGTACAAGATGACGAAATGGATTTAAATTAAAAGAAGAAGATTTTAACTGACTGGGAGGGACAGAGATTTTCTTGCAGTAAGAGCCGTTTGGCGCATATCACCAGAGAGGGGGGGCAGATTTTTCTTCACTGGAAAGATTCAAGGGAGAGGTAGGCAGTCATTTCTCTAGGATGCCTAAATTGGGATTCATGCGTACAATTGGGAATTGGATTCAGGGGGTCTAAGTCCTTCCAGTTCCCTGATTTCCTGGTTCTCTCATTGGAATCCTCAGAAGACGAGTATGCAGATCAGTGGTGGGTTTCAAAAATTGTTCGAACTTACTCTGTGGGTGGGACCTCCTTTGTGGGAGTGGCTTGCCGCCCATGTGACCGGATGGGAGTGGCTTGCCGCCTATGTGACCGGATATGAAGATGCCGACGACACTTGTCAGAACCACCTTAAATTACCTCACACACAGCACTGGCATGCATAAAAATAGGATGTAAACTTGTTTTTTAAAAGGCATCTTTGGTTTGCGTTAAAACAACTTCAACACATGCAATGTTCTGATTGCACCACAAATGCAGTAGTCATCCTTACCTTTCACAGAGGCACTGAGTTTTATAAACATGAGCATGATAGTGCAGAATAATCATATCCAAGGACCAGTGGTGGGTTTCCAAAAATTTTGGAACCTCTTCTGTAGGTGTGGCCTGCTTTCTGGGTCCACTGGTAGAACCTCTTCTAACCAGTTCGGTAGATTTGACGAATAGGTGCGAACTGGTAGGAACCCACCTCTGATGCAGATCCTGGGGGACATAGGCTCTTCACAGCTGTCATCAAGGATAAATCTTGTTCAATAAGATCTTGGCTGCGGTTTGATAAAAGGAAGCAAACAACAAAAGACATTTCTGGGTAGCTGGCAGTAATTTATATTAGTCCAAAGGCATGTTGTAGCTATTCCATCTTTACACAGCTAGCCAGTACTAGTAGTTGAAGTTTAAGAAAAAAAGATGTAAGAAGTGGCAGAGCAATTTTTCAATTTAATAAAAATTTGTATGCTGCCCACTCCCTTGGGACTCTGGGCGGCTTACAGGCAGATAAAAAAAACATTTAAGAATTTAAGATAAAAGATACAATTATTAAAATTACACACCATCTATTCTGTCTGAGTGGGGCTGGATATTGATCAACAGCCCCAGGCCTGCCGGAACAGCCAGGTCTTGGTGGCTTTACGGAAGGCCGGGAGAGTGGTAAGGGTCCGGATCTCTACGGGTAGATCGTTCCACGGGGCCGGCACAGCTACAGAGAAGGCCCTCCCCCGTGGGGCCACCAGCCGGCATTGTCTGGTCGACGGCACCCGGAGGAGGCCCAACCTGTGCGATCTTATTGGTTGTTGGGAGGTAAGTGGCAGGAGGTGGTCTCTCAGCTACAGATAGAAGTCCATGTTATCCCTGCACCAGTTAAAAAGTATTTCTGGTACCAGTCAAGGATGTTACACAATGAAAGCTTTGATTGGGGGAATCCAGTATCTCTTGTAAACCACACTGTAATAACACTCTTTTGTAGTGGCTCATGATAGTATTGAACAAATGTTTAGAAAAACCTGGGGTTGAAGAGATAGCAAGTACATCAGTTGCTATTGGACCCTGAGGTAGCTTTTGAAAACTTCTCAGCTACACCTGATTCAAAGATTGGATGGGATCGAATGTAGGAAAACCAATTGCTGAACATGCTACTGAATCTAAACAATCACCAGGGGCGCTTTCTTCACTATTCGGTCAGGCCGTCACACCTCCAGATCCAACCATTACAGTCGGTCTCTTCCACGCTGAATTTCAAGAGGTTCCTCCTCCTGCAACAGGGGATCATGCGTCACACTGTCACCCTGGGAGTGTCCCCTCTACAGCCCCGACCCCTCCAGGATCAGACCTTGCCTCTGCCAGCTTCCGAACAGGAAAATTCGGTCTGCAAGAACAGAGCCTCATTCTCCTGAACTACACCGGTGTGATATCACCCCGGAAGTCCCCAAGGATAACATTCTTAATTGGATTTTTCCCCTCCCAAGACAACCAATCCAACAGGGAAGTCAGAGAATTGCTACTGTTGAAGGAAGAAAAAGAACCCAGTGTGAAAGACTTTAACTCAATCAAAATATCATTTTATATCCATCCCACTGAGATTTGTGAGTTTTCCAGTAAACATTGGAGGCGACTCTTTTTATTTATTGTGTCTCTTTTTCCCAACTTCTTGTTTCAGACCTGATATCATCTTTCTCCAGCTTTCTGTGAAATGGATGGATAATTTTTTTGGTGGCCATTCTGCAATCATAATAGCTGATTGCCTCATTTACATATTTGGGGAAATACTGTAGAATCATTGTGCTGTAGTGGATATGACTTCTGTTTGTTAAGTTGAAGTATTTAATTTTCATTTCATCTGTTGCAGTCATATCTCTTTCCGCTGTAGAAGAGTCCTCAGTCGTCAGGCATAGATGATCTCAGCATTTGAGATAAAAAATATTCTACCTACTTCCTTGAGTAGAATTCCCACTAAACAGAATTTATGAGCCGTGGTGGCACAGTGGTTAGAATGCAGTACCCCAGGCTACTTCTGCTGTCTGCAGATTGCCAGCAATTTGGCAGTTCGAATCTCATCATCTGAAAGTTGACTCAGCCTTCCATCCTGCTAAGGTTGGTAAAATGAGGGCCCAGATTGTTGGGGACAATATGCTGAGTCTGTAAACTGCTTGGAGAGGGCTGTAAAGCACTGTAAAGCTGTATATAAGTCTAAGTGCTATTGCTATGATCAAAAATATTGTGTAAGGCTTGTGCTGCATGAATTTTGTCCTTTTTCATTTGATGTTCTTTTGCTGTCTATACTGTCTTCTGGGGTTGAGGAATTCTACCTTCTTAGTTTTACCTTTCCTATATATCCTATCTAAATGATAGTATATAAATCATATTTGTATATCCTTCTTCTAAAGACCTCCAAGTGGTGCTTTAAAGCATTTTGAGGTGACTTGTCCACTGCTAATCATCAAGCTATGTAGCTGACTTGAAGTTGGAGTTCTCCCATCTAACACAACACTGTAGCTAATCATTTCTCAATTTGAAGATTGTCACTGTAACTCAGATCAGCACTTCTGGAGTAGCTCATTATTTTAAAATATGAAAACATTTGGTGCTATCTCCATTTTCCCTCACAGAAATTTCCATGAAAAACCACAAAAGCCATGCTGATTTTAAGTCATTGTTTGAGTTAAAGCCTATGCTGATCATTCGATGCCTTTCCAAAAGGCTACCACCATAAAAACTGCTGGATTATCCCTGTCCAAATTATTTGTTGGCCCAGAATCTCACGTGGCGAGCATAATGGCAGAATTTTGCTCTGCTTAATTGCAACCTGGGTGGTCACTGGAGGAAATGCTTGTTTTGCCCCATATCTTCTTTTTCTTGATATTTCCTTTTAGTGGATGAAAGGTCGAAAGATAATCTTGGTGTATTTGACCAGTTCAATGGCTTGGAAAGTAAGGATTGGTATCATGATAAGTACAGAGCAGTGTTTAGTTCCTACCTGTTCAGACCATTCAGCCAAACCGGCAGTAGTTCGGCGGTCTGGGTCGCTGGAACCAACATCAACCCAAGCCTGCCACTCCCACTAACCGGTTCCCCGGGCAGCACCAGTGGCGGCGCCATCTTGTTTTTCAGTTCTGCGCATGCACATAACAATTTTAATTGCACTGTGCATGCATGCGCGAAGCGCACACATGAGTGAACTGGCAGTAGTGCCTGCCGGAACCCACCCCTGGTACAGAGGCCTCAGAATTTCTACCTGCTTTTATTTAAAAAAATAGAATATATGTATGGATCGGTATGAGGAGGATACTCATTACTTCATGGCAAACAAGTCCTGATTGGCTGGTATTTTTCTGTGCTCAGTCACTTTTTTGGGAAGGGCTGTTGGTTCTTTGCAAATATTATGAAATCACAAACGGCTGTGGATGCTCCCATTGGGCCCTAGTATTCTGATCGAAAAATAAGCGGAACAGACCCTCTGTTCCCTTCTGTCTTTTCATTGTGAAATGAGAACACTTGGACCAAAAAAATGGCTGCTCAGCTGGAAGTTCTATAGGGAGGCATCAGACACCCACACCCACACACACACAAACACACAAATGAACTTATTTAACTTCCTTCTCAGGAGAAAGTTTCATATATGGAGAATGAATTTTGTTTCCCATTATTTCCAAAGGGAATCACTGGGGGTGGATCGGGTTATTATTAGCCTAAAGTTATTGTCCTTAATTATCATTTGAATTAAATAAAACGTCCTGCCAAACCAGCCTTCCCAATTCACTGCAGGATGGGTGGTAGAGGATCATGGGGAATGTGGTTGGCTAGTGAAAAATTCCACTAGGAAACAAGGGGAATAGCTCTCTGGCAAATGATAGCAATGCACCAATTCTATGCCAGGAATTATTTGTTTAATCAAAACCAGCATTTGCGCCTCTGGAAATATTTGTTTTTGATTAATAAACAATTTCTGGCTTTGCATTTATACCCCAAATATGTGGAATGCTTCTTGTATTCTTGCTTTTTAAAAAAAAAAAATAGACTAACAATACCCTTCAAATGTGCTTAGTCCATATCCTGAAACAGATCGCCATAATTAAGGTCAATAAAGAGTTCATAGGTAAAAACAGAATTATTTCAAACATCCCCCATCACGGAGGGCATTTAACACCATCAACCTGCATGCCTATATTCTTTAGAAGAAAGCCCCACTGATTTGCCAGATTTACTTTGATAAACTAATATAGGATTTCAGCCGAAATCTAAGGGAATTTGTCTATTATATTCATAATTGCAATCTTTTTTTGCAATTTGCTAGATTTTGCTATATTTGTGATCCTTTTACTTGCATCAGATTTCTCGCAGATGTTTTTACCCAAGGCAGAGTTTTGAAATTCATTTCAAGTTTCCCTTCAAGTTAATCATATGTGATTCAGTGAAAGTACCTTAGAATTACATAGATTAAAAGGTTACGTTGACGCTGGCTTTTTCAGATCTTTCAAAAATCAAACAAAGATGTGAGATGTTTGCATCCACTTCACCAGTAGACTTCTTTAAAATAAAAATAATTCATTTGTTAAAACCAGTTTAGCTCTATTATCCAGGCAACGTAACTCCCAGAACATGTTTGCTATATAAGCTAACTATAAACGAGGCAGTTGTTACTGGCACGTATTTGATTTCAAAGTTTGAAAGTTAGTAAGAACAGTTGCTTACAAAGCAAAGCTTATATTTACATGATATATGCCAAAATTAAGCACTTAATTAGGAAATTAAGATTAAGTTAAGAAATTAAATTAAATTAAGAAATCTTATTGGTTTCCATGGGAGAAATTTCAGAGAATTTAATGAAATTTAAACCTTTTCAACTCTGCCAGCTGAATTCTGATTTTGGAAACATTTGTGTTCTATTGCCCAGCTAATATTAAAAATGTCTTAAAGGAAAGGACACATGTAAATTGACTGAATGTGAAACGTTCACTTAAAGTTATATGAAAATGAATGTATAGCTGTCAAAACATATACAATGACAATCAGAAGTTCCTGGGCTTGTTTTATGTTAAATTCGGGTATAATTGAAGTGGAAAATATTTCTTACCACATAAGTAGAGCAAGTTGTGCATTTTGGGATAGATGTATATCTAAATATAAAGTCATTCATCCTCCAAGAAAACCCACTGTTTATTCTCAGATATCAACAAAAATTTCTGAGAGATTTCAGAGGAGGAAAAATATATGTTCCCCAAGAAGCATAATTATGCTAATATTTTGTTACTACTGGATAAAAGGCCCATACATGATAAATACAAAATATTCCCAAAACAGTCCAAATCCTGGCAGAACTATGGAAACATATAAATGCTCCCTTACCTTATTGGAACAGACACAGTCTACTTTTCTGAAATGTACCTTTGGTGGCTGGATAAGTCTACACCAGTCTGCACCAGGCCCAGAAGAAGGAACAGAGTTCAGAATACCCGCTATATAAAAGCCATTTGGTAATTATTATTTCATTATTGGCTGAAGATCTTATCCATGGACCCAGATAGACTGCTCAAGCTGTGCTTCGAAGAACAATTACTCAAGCAACCTCACACTTGGGCCGCCCAATTTTCATTTCTCAATATGGATTCTCCATCCAATTGCTAGTCCAATCAGATCAAGGAAAGCCAAGAAAGCTTTCAAGAAGTATTGATGTGACCGCCAAAGATGGCATTACAGCCCTTAAATGCGTCAAGTCTCTCAAGCGGCTGGCTCAACTCAAATCAGCCTCCCAGCTACAAAAATATTTAACAACTTATGCGCCTCAACCTCTCAGAAGAGCTTTTTCTAGAGCTCTGTTCAAACAACTGGACTTCATGGCAAGATATGTGAAGTTTCACATAGTCCCACTCAGTGGTGGGATTCAGCCAGTTCGCATCTATTCAGTGGTGGGATTCAGCTTAATGTTCTAAGCAGTTCGGAGAAACGGTTGTTGGAAGAAATCCCATTTTGTTTTGTTTTTCCCCACTTTACAGGGCTAATCCTGTAAGGAAGGCAGGAAGGAAACATTCTGATTTGTTGCCCTGCTTACAGAAACTGCCTCTCCAAGTAACCCTTATGACATCGTAACAGCTAAGGCGAAGCTCCCATCGACCTGAGTGACGTTGAGTTGGCCATGCCCACAGTCATGTGACCACCAAGCCACACCTACCCAACTGGTCATTAGGACAGAGAACCGGTTGTTAAATTATTTGAATCCCACCACTGGTCCCACTTGAAAAAGATTATGCATTTGTGTCATTGAAGACAGTGGACACATTCTTGTTGACTGCAAATTGTACTCTCCAGAAAAGAGAGTACAATTATTTAGACCCATGTTTATAGCCTCAAAACTCAAGATGAATACTAAAAGAGCCGAGGTGGCGCAGTGGTTAAATGCAGCACTGCAGGCTACTTCAGCTGATTGCAGTTCTGCAGTTTGGCTGTTCAAATCTCACCGGCTCAGGGTTGACTCAGCCTTCCATCCTTCCGAGGTGGGTAAAATGAGGACCTGGATTGTTGTTGTGGGCGATATGCTGACTCTGTAAACCGCTTAGAGAGGGCTGAAAGCCCTATGAAGCGGTATATAAGTCTAACTGCTATTGCTATTGCTATAGATAGAAACAGATACAGAAAACTGCCAGAGTAAATAGTAACCCTAAATAAACTTCTTATTTTGGGTTGCTTCAGTGAACCTCTCCACAAACCACTGCATATGCTTCTTTTATGTTTATTTAGGACTACCAGATTTGCATTGTGAAAATCCAAGGCCACTATATCCATTCACCCGCAAGCAGTTAAGATTTCTCTCTGTGTGTCCAACCTTCGCTCTCTTTCACACACACACAACACACAACACACACACACACCCATAAAATACACATCTGGAATTTTGCAGTCCAGCTCTCATGATTAGAAAAATCTTTTGGAAAAGAATAAATGTAAAAACGAATATAAAGTGATGAAACACAGGAAAGGGGGGCATGCTTCCACGCATTCTGTCACCATTGAAGAGGGTTGATTCCATTCACAGCTAATGTGAGGAATCTTACTTTTTATCAGTTCATTTATTCATTAGGTTTATATCCTAATTCCATCATTTCTTCAGGGTCTCAAACTATTTAATTCCCCTAGCCGCAGCCTTATGTATCTTATGTAATCACCCGGAGTAGAATTCAGTTCAAAGAGTCTTCATTTTGTCTTTTTCTAGGTTCAGGTATACGAAACATTGTTCATGCAGTTGATGAAAGAAATGTCCTTCTGGGTTCGGCTCCAAGTGGGGAAAAAGACACTGGAGACATGGAGGCTGCTTGGAAAGATGGTTTATTGGTGGACAGGACCACATGGCTTGAGCTCCTGAACAGAAAAGGTGATCACATGCTTCAATGTTGGTGGAGAAGAAGAGAAGGGCTGAGGGAGGGGCTTGCTAGGCTTTTTATAACCTGTTCAGTCCCACCTCTCTGTTTCCTGTTCCTGTGTAAGAAATGTATTCTGATTGGTTGTCAGACTCCCATAGGGCCATGCAGGGGCAACTCTCTGGGCTGTGTTTTGAATCCAGGTTTAGTTGAGTTCTCAGATGCCATGTGGTCAGTTGAGTAAAGGGCCAATGTTATCATGCCTTTACTCCCATCCCCCCTGGGGCTGCAGTGGAGAAGTCTTTATTATGTAAAAGGGACTAGCTTGGCCTTCTTAATGGCCCATTAACAGTGGGGATGGGCAGGAAGCTACAGGCAGCTATTATGTCTTTTAAAACATGTTTCTTTCTTTTCATATCCAGAGAAATATTCTGCCTTTTCAATATTTCCTAGGATATTTCATTTTTCTGGGAGAGGGCTGGATGATAACTTCCCACACAGTAATTTTCCAAGTCTTGCAGGGAACACTCAAAACCCCCAGGTTTCTCTCTCTTTTAACTTCTTCAATGTTTCCTTCAGATGAAAAAAAAAGGGGGCTTAAAAGACATCAAGTTAACTAAGCTTGGCAAAGATCTGTATTTGGAGGCAGGAGGCCTCCTTTGTTATCCTTTTCTTTTAAATGCTCAACACTCACATGAAACAATTGTCCTTTTATTGTGGCAATATGTGCCGTGCAGGAAAGGAACTTGCCAGTTGGGGTAGCTTTATTACCTTAACTTTCTCCTCACGGTGTATACTGCAAATCAAAAAGGAAAGAAAATAATGGAGATAAAGCTGGCCAATGAAGAGGAATTTTGGCCTTCAAAGAACAGGATGTTCTTATTTACTGAGTAAAGCCAATAAAACAACAAAGAAAACCGTACCATTAGAAGTCCACATTGAGAACACGTCAGAAAAAAGAAGGCTAGGAAATACTTGCAGCAAAGACAACATTGGGAAGCATTCTTACTCACGTTGCACACCCTGAAAAATGAATCAATTGAAATCCCTGCCAAATCACTGTTCGTCACACCTGTCAGTCTTTTTTCACTTGCAATCTACAGCCAGGGATTGCTGGACCTGGCATTGAAAGAGGACCTAACACTGTCCATTTGACCTAATGCGGAGTTGCCTTGTCCTCTTTATTGGACAGAAAGGACTTCAGCGAACAGAGCAGAAGACAGTATGGAAAAACATTCAAGTGAACAGAGTCATCAGAGACAAGCTTATGTGTCCAGTTTTCTGTTTTACTCATCCACAGCTGGCTTTTACAAATATATTTAACAAGTACTACAAGTACCCTGCCTTTGCCAAAATTCAGGCGCCTTGAACGAGATGCCATCCGGGATATGCTTTTCTCTTTTATTTTTTTCACGGCCCCTCATCTATTCTTAAGATGCTCTCCACCTGCCTTCTCTCCTTCTGCCTCCCCCTTCACCCCTGCCTGTGTTGCATTTTCTTTATCCAATCCCTCTCTCCCCTTCTTCCTGCTTCTCTTTTGAAAAGTCTTGACTTCAGGCCAATCTGACACCTTTTTATCCCAGACACTACTGAGAAAGCTCTAGATACAAATCCAGAAGCCCATCTTTAGTAGCACTGCTGATCACATGAACACTGGACATAATTTCACATCCCTCTCTATCTAGAATTCATTCCTTCATTCCCTTTTCATTGCTTATAAAGCCCATTTAAGGAACTAAATCTCTGTTGGTTCCTGACCAGTGGTGGGTTTCAAAAATTGTTCGAATCTACTCTGTGGGTGTGGCCTCCTTTGTGGGAGTGGCTTGCCACCCATGTGACCGGATGGGAGTGGCTTGCTGACCATGTGACCGGATATGAAGATGCCGACGACACTTGTCAGAACCACCTTAAATTACCTCACACACAGCACTGGCATGCATAAGAATATGATGTAAACTTGTTTTTTCAAAGGAATCTTTGGTTTGCGTTAAAACAACACACGCAATGTTCTGATTGCACCACAAACGCAGTAGTCATCTTTACCTTTCACAGAGGCACTGAGTTTTATAAATATGAGCATGATAGTGTAGAATAATCATATCCAAGGACCAGTGGTTGGTTTCAAAAATTTTTGGAACCTCTTCTGTAGGTGTGGCCTGATTTCTGGGTCCACTGGTGGGATGTCTTCTAACCGGTTCGGTAGATTTGACGAACCGGTTCTACCGAATAGGTGCGAACTGGTAGGAACCCACCTCTGTTCCTGACCTTATAGGATAAGTCCATCTATATGGGCTAAGACGGGGGTATCAAACTCATATTGTCACGGCAGCATCACATGAGATATCGGGACTTTTTCCCCCTTCGCTAACCTAGGCATCGACATGGGCAGCACACGATGCATCCGGCCTGAAGGCCAGGAGTTTGACAGCCCTGGGCTAAGATTTGAACTGAATAGCAATAGCAATAGCAGTTAGACTTATATACCGCTTCATAGGGCTTTCAGCCCTCTCTAAGCGGTTTACAGAGTCAGCATATTGCCCCCAACAATCCGGGTCCTCATTTTACCTACCTCAGAAGGATGGAAGGCTGAGTCAACCCTGAGCCAGTGAGATTTGAACAGCCAAACTAGCAGTCAGCTGAAGTAGCCTGCAGTACTGCACTCTAACCACTGCGCCACCTCGGCTCTATGAAGTAACAGGGTCTTTCCAAGACTAAGTGTTTGCTTAGTTTCCTGCTCTCCGCCATCAGCACCAGCAGCTGGTACTCAGCTTCATCAGAAGAACAGGGGTCCCATTAGCAATGTAGCAGTGTTGTGTTTCTTTGACCCTATATGGGAAATGGGGGACCTTGTCTTGACCTTCACATTAGGTGTCTGGTTGTCTTTGCTCACAAATCAGTCCAATGGAAACAGAACACTATGGGCAGGGGTGGGCTGCTACTGGTTCATCTGGGTTTGGAACACCCCTTGGTTATGTTATGGTCGGTTCTGAAAACCTCCAAATCCCATCCCTGGCTGGCCCCACCCACCATGCCACGTCCCTTCGACCCCACCACACCCTCCCAGGAGTCTCCACGCAGCCCGTTTTGGATGTGAGGTAAGTTCAGGGACTGCGCAGAGGCTTGGGGAGGGGGAAAAATGGGTCTCCCAGAAGGCCTCCGGAGCCCGGGGAGGATGTTTTTGCCCTCCCAGAGCCTCAAGGAAAGTATCCGGAGCTTGGGGAAGATGGAAAAAAACCCTCCCCACCATAGTGCAGGAGGTCGACTAGGCCACGCCCACCATTGCCACACTCACCCAGCAACTGAGCAGAGAACCCGTTGCTGAAATCTTTGAAGCCCACCCCTTACTCTGGGTCTCAAATATAGCAGATAAAGAAACAATCAGGAAGAACCAAAATATATGGTTAATACTTAATACTGAATCCTAATACTTCGGAATTCAACTGGAGCAAACCAATCTGCAAGCATCATCTCTTTCCTCTCTGAAACAAACCTGCAAAGATTTGCTAGTGTATTACAAAATCTGTGAATATTATTTTATTAACAATTTGTTTATTTATTAATCAAATTTATATAGTCACCCAACTCATGAGAAGTGACTCTGGACAACATACCATAGTGTTAAAAAAATAATAATACATTTACAAAAACAAGTATTGAAAGATATAAAAATTAAGAGTTTACTAAGCCCAAGACTGCTAATCCAGAAACAAATCTAAATGATTCTTTTAAAACATCTGCAACACACATTCACTAAAATTAAAATCTTTCATATGAGTAAGTACACGTGACAATGGGGTGAACACATTTCTGTCCTTGCAATATGACACAGAGTGCTGTTGCATGGAGCAATGATTTCATTTGTTCCTTTTGGACAAGTGAAAAGCTAAATCAAGGCTATGATGATGTTCTTCGTGATTGTTCGTTACCATGGTCATTCATTGGACAACTTGAAGTGCTTTATGGATTTTTTTTTTTATTCTGCCATCAATAGTTGACTTAAAGCACAGGTAGCAATAGCAATAGCAGTTAGACTTATATACCGCTTCATAGGGCTTTCAGCCCTCTCTAAGCGGTTTATAGAGTCAGCATATCGCCCCCAACAATCCGGGTCCTCGGAAGGATGGAAGGCTGAGTCAACCCTGAGCCAGTGAGATTTGAACAGCTGAACTGCCGAACTAGCAGTCAGCTGAAGTAGCCTGCAGTACTGCACTCTAACCACTTCGCCACCTCGGTAAGGAACTCGGGTGGTGGGTGGGCCCTCTGGAGCACCGTACCAGAACAGTATCCGGTGCTCCGGACAGACTCCGGTATGCCCGTACCGGGGCGTACCACCTGCAACCCACCACTGATACATATATGCATAAATTCATACATTTGTGTGTGTATATATACACATACATATGTATATATGTATGTATCTATGTATGTACCATGTATGTATGTTTTGGAGGCTTTCTCTAAATGTACCCCCCCACACACACACAAAATAACAAAGTATTCATCACCTAGTATTCAATCTATATTAGTATACGAGAATAGTTTTAAAATATACTGCCTATTACATAATCTAATACACGCACAGAGAGAGAGAAACACGCAATCTTTTCAGCTAGAAAGACAAATAAAGATGACATGATAGGAAGTTTATAAATAATAGGGTCAGTCCTCTTCAATATTCTTTGTTTGTTTAACAGGCTTGAACATGAAGTGCTTTGAAGTTCTCATAAGAATATGATGCAAATAGTCCTTGAAATCACATTCAACCGTATGTTCCAATACAAGCTATTGAAACACTCTCTTTCATTTAAAAAAAAATAATCTGGTGAATAAATTGTTTCTTGTAAATGTTTCTTTGCTTTGGTTGATTTAGGATCATAAGCTTTGAACAATGAATGTAGGCCAGCTGGATTCATGGAAGACTGAACAGCAATTCTGTGACTGTTTCTATGCCCAGCCTTCACACATTATGCTGAACAGGGCAAGAGGATGTAATGGCTACAAATGCACATTTGGAGAGCCTGCTTTTCGAAGCCAACATGAGCTGAACATACATATAATCTACGCACAGTTTCCATCTGAAAGCATTGAGCGTTGGCCTGGAAGCAAGCGGGTATGACCTTTTTTCTGAGTGAATGAAACATGAATGTGGGATGATCAATTAAAATTCCCAAATTACAAATCACCGATTTGTCTAAGCCAAACGTGATTTATTCACCAAGACTTTAAAAATTGGAATTAAGTAGAAGAACAAGATGCTGTTGCTCATATGGATACAATAAGCTGCCTTACACATGTGCTAAAGGAAGCATGAAAAGGCAGTGGCTTATTATCATTGGAAGCTCTTCTCTTTGTCTTTCAGCATCAAGTCTAATGTAAAATCCAGAGATGAATTGTTCACTTCACTCCAATGGAAAAATGGGAGGAAAAAACAATAAAAATGTGTTTAGTCTTTATTGAACTTCCCTGCAAAATTGACACAAAAGTACAACTTGAATTGATGGGGGAGGGGGTACAAAGTCTAGTGTGTGGAAGGGAAGAAAATTGATGTTAAAATCAAGGATATTTTTCCCCCCAAGAGATTCTTAGCAAAAGAAACACATTTAAAAACCCACCATCATTGATGGGGTTGAGTGCGTTAGACTGCATTTCTATTTCTCTCTGAGATTTGCTCCTATTCTTAATATTTAGTCTGCATATTTATGATATTTTAAAAATGTCCCTCCAATCAAACGCAAAGTGAAATTCAAAAATAAACAGATAGAAATTTGTGCAGTTCCACTGCCATTATAAACTGAAATGCTGCACAGCTATGCAATGTAAACTTTGTAGTTTATATTATCGTTGTAAACTATAGCTCCTTTTTTTTCTGCTTTTGTCCAGCTGTGGAGCAGACAGGGTGCGTTCGTCTGTGCCAGAAGAGATAACCAAGTAATTTTTGCTACATCTTTCTATACACACAGCAGCAAGAATTCACATGCAATCCAGTGGTGGGTTTCTATTATTTTTACTACCCATTCGCTCGTGGACACATGCCTCATCTAGTCTGGGCGTTTGGGCGGAACCTCCCACTGCCGCTACTACTGGTTCACCTGATCCGGGCCGAACCGGCAGCAACCTATGTCTGATGCATTCCAACTGAAAGAATCCAGAAAATCTCACAGTCCAAGTTGAAGATGGGGATAGGTGGAAGAAGGCAGGGGAGGATGGAGAAATATGAGAGACATATGAATTTAGTCTTCCCATCTTATCACAATTAACGTGTCTTACCCAGCCTTTCACTTATTATTTAAGTTGCTCCTGCCCCGGGTTCATACTGACTTGATTCTAATTTTTTTTAAAAAAAAATCTTGACTAGACTGTGTACTTTTGGCAATAACCTGCAAAGTAATTCATTCTGAATGGCAGGCTACCCTACACACCAGAGATGGGTTCCTACCAGTTCGCACCTATTCGGTAGAACCGGTTCGTCAAATCTACCGAACCGGTTAGAAGAGGTTCCACCAGTGGACCCGTAAAGCAGGCCACACCTACAGAAGAGGTTCCAAATTCTTTTGAAACCCACCACTGGTCGTTGGATATGATTATTCTACACTATCATAGCAATAGCAATAGCAATAGCAGTAGACTTATATACCGCTTCATAGGCCTTTCAGGCCTCTCTAAGCGGTTTACAGAGAGTCAGCATATTGCCCCCAACAATCTGGGTCCTCATTTTACCCACCTCGGAAGGATGGAAGGCTGAGTCAACCCTGAGCCGGTGAGATTTGAACCGCTGACCTGCTGATCTAGCAGTAGCCTGCAGTGCTGCATTTAACCACTGTGCCACCTTGGCTCATGCTCATATCATGCTCATATTTATAAAACTCAGTGCCTCTGTGAAAGGTAAGGATGACTACTGCGTTTGTGGTGCAATCAGAACATTGCGTGTGTTGAAGCTGTTTTAATGCAAACCAAAGATGCCTTTTAAAAAACAAGTTTACATCATATTCTTATGCATGCCAGTGCTGTGTGTGAGGTAATTTAAGGTGGTTCTGACAAGTGTCGTCGGCATCTTCATATCCGGTCACATGGGTGGCAAGCCACTCCCATCTGGTCACATGGGCAGCAAGCCACTCCCACAAAGGAGGCCACACCCACAGAGTAGGTTCGAACAATTTTTGAAACCCACCACTGCTACACACCCACCCCTTTCCATTTTAATAGGTCCTACTGTATACCTCTCTTTATCAGATCTGCTGAGACAGCATGGTAATTATGAACTTGGTTTAGCCCTGAGTAGGTTGCTGATTTGAATCCAGCAAAAACTGATATTTTAATGACTTTTTTCCCCTGAGTCACTAGAAAGTGTATCTTTTAAAATATTTTGATTTTATTAAAGTAAGTCCAGGAATGAACCACTCAGGGACGTGCAGTCAGGGGAGGCAGGGGAGGCAGAGCCTCACCACTCTCATCATGAAAAGAAAAAAAATGTAAAAGGAAAAAGGCAAGAGCTGAGGTCAGGCTGAGCTAGTTGCTGCCAGAGTCACCGTGGATGACTCTGCTTAACTGTTTAAAAAAAGCCTCTAAATACGCCCTCTACAGGAGGAGGCAAGAGAACGACGTGCCTCATCTAGTCTGACTTTAGGTGTTTTATGATCACTTGAGCAGAGTTAAGCAAGGGTTAAAAGCCTAAAAATTCCTGACGTAGGTGAGGCACATCATTTTCCTGCCTCCTCCTGTAGAGGGCGCTTTTTAGAGGCTTTTTTAAACAGTTAAGCAGACTCATCCATGGTGACTCTGGCAGCAACTAGCTCAGCCTGACCTCAGCTCTTGCCTTTTTCCTTTTACATTTTTTTCTTTTCATGATGACAGGCAAGAGCAGAGTTGAAATCCTCTCTGAAACAGCTGGAAAAGGTACGTGTGGGTCGGAGAGAAGGGGGGGAATTCAAACTTCATCCTCAAGTATAGATCCCTCCCCAAGTGTAGTTTGATTGCAGGCAGAGCCACGTTGCCTTTTCAACACACACACACACACACACACACACACACACGGATAAAAATATATAAGCCCAGCTTCACTGATTACAAGTTTGAAAAGGCAATGTGGCTCGGCCTGCAATCAAAGGCTCGGATCGGAAGGCAGCAGGGGAATGGGGGGGGGTATGGCAGAGGAGCTGCTTTCAAGCCATTGGAAAATATATCCAATCCAATTTCTGTGTTTGTGTTTGTTTGAGAGAGAGAGTGAGTGAGAGAGGGAAGGGGGTAGGAGAGATAGTCCAATCCAACTTCTCTCTGTGTGTGTCTCTGTTTGAGAGAGGGGAGAGAGGGAGGAACGAGGGGGAGGGAGAAGAAAAAGAATGAAGGAAACTTTTTCACAAAGGAGAAAAACAAATGCTGTTGCTTTAAATCGGAACTGAGCATGCCTGGCTGTGGAATTCTGGGAGTTGAAGTCCACAAGTCTAAAAAATTTTTGAAACCCGCCACTGTGTCAGTGCCTCACCAGCCATAAACCTCACCGCACCTCACTGGAACCACTTTATCATTTTCCAATTCTCTGATTTAGATGGCTTTTAAACCCAGCTCCCAAACATCTCAAATAAAGGGTTTGTTTGTTTTGTTTTGTTTTAGTGAGATCTATTATTATCTAGTAAGAACTAGGTAGTATCTAGTGGCACAGTAGTTAAAGTGCAATACTGCTGGCTACTTTTGCTGACTGCCAGCTGCCTGCAATTTGGCAGTTTGAATCTCACCAGGCTCCAGGTTGACTCAGCCTTCCATCCTTCTGAGGTGGGTAAAATGATGACCCAGTAAGTATCATTTCAGTTGAAGAGCTTGCTCTTTCTGTAAAAAGTAGCCACTGAATTGTGGTGGTTAGTCTGCAATACACTGCATTCTCCTTCAGACTTTAGTACAGGTGTACTAAAATTTGCCTAGTAGGAAAATGGGTAGAGCAGAAAAATGCAGCCTGAGGTCATTGTGATGGAGACTATCACCCTCTGACAATACCCTCCCAGGAAGACAGGGCAAGTTTAAATATTGTGATCATCTTTGTAGGTGTCATTTTATGTTTACCATTCTTCAAATGCAATACTTTGTTTGGCCTCAAAGTAGAGAACGAAAGAAAGATTGGATTTAAAAAAAATAGAATGCTGTCTCTGAAAACAGAGTTATTTTCATTCTCTGATGGTCACAACAACAGATGAATATATACTGTATGTCATTCATTCTACTGCCTGGTTTTGTTTTGTTGTTGTTTTTTGCTATTTATTTGCTCTCTGTTTTCTATTTCTCTGGATGTGATGAAAATGCAATCGTTGTACAGCAGTTATAATTTGTACGACATTCTGTTAAGGTTTTTCTTTTCATTACCTGCTGAAGTGAACTCCAATATATCTTAATCAGAATTTGCATTCACTGGGATGCAATATTCAGTATGTGTTTGTGTGTACATGTTGCAGCATTCTTTGAATAGTGTACATTGCAAAGAAAACACAAGTTTGTAACATGTAAAATTGTTTAGGAATTTGCACATCCAGCAATTTCTAGATGTTTTCCATCCCTCAAAACATCTGTGCAATGCTGTGGGGTACCCACGCAGATTTGGCTCTATTAACAAATGCTCTTTCAGGAGAGTAACGTAGCAACATCTTAGCTAACTTTTCTACATTGCGCTCCTTCTTCAGATTCTACAATTGTGCTGGTGCGTTAGGCAAAACTCTTGTATTTAGAGTGTCTTTCTCTGCAGCAAAGCAAGCAATGTAAGAAAAGAATTCATTCATTTAAAGGATTTAGGACAAGATCTCAAATAGTTATCAATGTTCCCAATTCATTCAAACAAGAATATTCAAAAATATGTGTGGCCTAATAACCAAAATGTTGTTCAGATATTTCCTGAAGAAGGGGCATGAGTGTCAACATTAGTAACTTCTGCTCAATATATCCTTTGGGGATCTGAAGACTATGTCCACAGATTTTCATATGAAAGTCCACTGATTTCCATAACAATAAACTAGTAGAATGGCTTGTCTTCAGAAGTTGTGGGTGCACCACAGTGGTGGGATTCAAATAATTTACCAACCAGTTCTCTGCCCTATTGACCAGCTGGCTAGGCGGGGCTCGGTGGTCATGTGATCATGTGGGCGTGGCCAAGTCAATGTCACTCAGGTCGATGGGCACTTTGCCTTAGTTGTTACAATGGTAATAAGGGTTAACTGGAGAGGCAGTTTCTGTAAGGAGGGCAATAAGGATTAGGCTAGAAACAACACCAAAATGTTTCCTTCCTGCCTTCCTTACAGGATTAGCCCTGTAAAGTGGAAAAAAACAAAATGAGATTTCTTCCAACAATCGGTTCTCCAAACTGCTTAGAAAGTTAGAAAGAGCCGAGGTGGCGCAGTGGTTAGGGTGCAGTACTGCAGGCCACTTCAGCTGACTGTTATCTGCAGTTCAGCGGTTCAAATCTCACCGGCTCAAGGTTGACTCAGCCTTCCATCCTTCCAAGGTGGGTGAAATGAGGACCCAGACTGTGGGGGCGATATGCTGACTCTGTAAACCGCTTAGAGAGGGCTGAAAGCCCTATGAAGCGGTATATAAGTCTAACTGCTATTGCTATTGCTAAAGTTACCAACCAGTTCTCCCAAATAGGTGCGAACTGGCTGAATCCCACCACTGGTGTTCCATCACTGGAGGCTTTTAAAAAGAATCTGGACAACCTTTTGTTGGAAATGCTATAAGGTCTCCTGCTTCAGCAAGGGGTTGGACTAGAAGACCTCCAAGGTCCCTTCCAACTTTGTTATTCTGTTATGTGTTATCTAGATGCTTTATATATTTAGGGTCCTAAAATACTTGAAAACCTACATTAGAACTTGGACTGTACAATTCAGATAGCCATATGCAACAAATTATTATTACATCGATATTTTTCCATCCATAGAGCGCACAGTGGAATCTAGGGGAAGGGCCACCAGTAGGCTGGAATACTGCAATGGGCTCTACATGGGGTTGCCCTTGAAGTGCATCCGGCGACTGCAGTTAGTCCAGAATGCAGCCGCGCGAGTGATAGTGGGCGCACCGCGGTTCACCCACGTTACACCCATCCTCCGCGAGCTGCACTGGCTACCTGTCGGTCTCCGGGTACGCTTCAGGGTACTGATGACCACCTTTAAAGCACTCCATGGTAGTGGATCTGGGTACTTGAGAGACCGCCTTCTGCCGATTACCTCCCTTCGACCGATTAGATCGCACAGACTGGGCCTCCTCCGAATCCCATCTGCCAGTCAATGTCGACTGGCGACTACACGGAGGAGAGCCTTTTCTGTTGCAGCTCCGACCCTGTGGAACGATCTCCCCGTCGAGATCCGTACCCTCACCACCATCCAGACCTTCCGCGCAGCCCTCAAGACCTGGCTCTCCCAACAGGCCTGGGGATAGGTTCCCAATTTACCCGCCCGAGTGTTGACTGTTGAATGAAAGTTGTGTTTTATTATTTTTCTTTTGTTCACATTTTGTTTTGTCTTTTGATACTGCACCCCCTTCCCTGTGATTGTAAGCCGCCCTGAGTCCCCTCAGGGAAAAGGGCGGCCTATAAATCTTAATAAAATGCTAAAAAAAAAAATGCTAGTGTACATTGTTGTGGAACACAGAAAAGGAGTTTGGCAATCACTGTATATCAGCCACTGAGACCTAGTCTTTAAAAATAGTAGTTGAGGTAATAAACCATCCGAAGGGATAATTTGCTTGGTTTCTAAATAGACGCTCATATGATGAAGCGCATCATGTCTCTATGTCTTGGTTTAACCACACCTACAGTTTAAGATGCTTCTGTCCTTGCCAGGCAAAATTGACTCTAAGACAAATTAAGACCTCTTATCTGGACTACAATTGTTTGGCAACGACTTGTAAATCACGGCAGTGGGTTACCCTTGACCTCCCATCAGACAATTCCCTGCTGCTGTGCTCTTCTCCATTCATTTCCAAGAAGGCAATTGTTTGTTGATTTCCTTCCTATGGACAGAACAAATAGATAGATTTGTCTATTCAAATATACCTCGCTGGTGCAGTGGTTAGAGTACAGTACTGCAGGTTACTTATGCTGACTGCCGGCTGACTGCAATTTAGCAGTTCAAATCCCACAAGGCTCAAGGTTGACTCAGCCTTCGATCCTTTCAAGGTGGGTAAAATGAGGACCAGATTGTTGGCTAAATCTGTAAACTGCTTGGAGTGGGCTGTAAAGCACTGTAAAGCAGTATATAAATTTAAGTGTTATTGCTATTGCTATATGGCTGTATGGATGCATAGATACACAGCAGGGCGGGTGACCTTGAGTTAATCATGATCTCTTAGCCCAAACTACCTCACAGGATTGTCGTTGTGGGGAAAATAGGAGGAAGAAGTAGTATTAGTTTCAGTTTCAGTTTCAGTTTCAGTTTATTTCATTTATATGCCACCCTTTTCTCCCGAAAGAGACTCAGGGCGGCTCACAACTCAACCAGGGAAGGGGAATACAGACAAAAAGAAATTAAAAATAAAAAAACAAAGCATAACAATGCATAATTTAAAAACATACAACAGTCATACCATTTGAGACGTGGGCAACAGCTCTTTAGCCCCAGGCCTGTCGGAACAGCCAGGTTTTTATTAGGTATTAGGTATGTTTGCCATCTTGAATTGTTTTTAAAAATAATACAGGTGGGTTAAAAATCCTAATAAATAAATGGTAAGGTAGCAGATGTCTCTTAGGCGGGTAAGCTTAAACTGACTATTCTCATTAGAAAGTGTATATAAATGTTGACATTTTTCTCTTTCCCCTTATAGATCGGAAGTTATTGAAAGAGGATATTGGTTCTGAAATGATGATTCTAAAGTGACAATGACAACATGGGTTATTACAATCTGCTCACCTGTAAATTCAGCCTCAGTTTTAGTTTCAGTTCGCTGCTCATGAAAGGAATATATTTTAAAGGAAGAGAAGGCCAAAGAAAAATCAGTTTCATTTGTCAATTATATCACAGATGGGTGTCTAGGTTTGGAAAATAAATCTGCTACCGAGGTGGCACAGTGGTTAAATGCAGCACTGCAGGCTACTTCAGCTGACTGCAATTCTGCAGTTCAGCTGTTCAAATCTCACCGGCTCAGGTTGACTCAGCCTTCCATCCTTCCGAGGTGGGTAAAATGAGGACCCGGATTGTTGTTTTTTTTTTTTTTTTAACAGAACTTTTTTTATTTTTCTTTAAAAAAAAACACAAATATGTCATCATTTGTCAATCATTAAAACATTGAAGTACAATTTTTTTTGTGTGTACCCCTCCCTCCCTCCACCCCCCCACCCCCCCTCCTCCTTCCCCCCCCCCGACTTCCCAGAACCCGTACACGGTATAGAATTTTAACTAACACAGTCTAAAATCTATTGAGAAAAAAGAAATAAAGAAATTAATGACATTCTAGATTGACCTTAGCTTCTTCTTACTGAACTAACTTTAAACAATTTAAATCATTTCTGATCTTAAGCATAGGCTAACTGGAATTTCTTAGTCCCGTATTTATTTTGTATATAATCAATCCATTTTTTCCAGTCTCGTTTATATCTCTCATTTGAATGATCTTTGAGATATGCCGATATTTTAGCCATTTCAGCTAAGTTTGTTACTTTCAATGTCCATTCTTGAATTGTAGGCAAGTCTTCCTTCTTCCAATATTGCGCCACCAACAGTCTTGCTGCAGTTATCAGGTGCAGAGTCAAATTGGTCTCTACCACTGTAAAGTCAGTACATATACCTAGTAAAAATAACTGAGGACTAAACTTTATCCTTCTTTTAAAAACATTTTGCATGACCCACCATATTTTTATCCAAAATGCTTTAACCTTTTGGCAGGTCCACCATATATGATAATATGTAGCATCGAGAGAACCACATGTCCAACATTTAGGCTGTACATTCGGATACATAGAAGCCAACTTTTTAGGATCTAAATGCCATCTATAGAACATCTTGTAAAAATTTTCTCTCAGATTTTGAGCTTGTGTAAATTTCACATTTCTTACCCAGATTCTTTCCCATGTATCCAACATTATTGGTTCCTCAATATTTTGAGCCCATTTTATCATACAATCTTTAACTAATTCTGTTTCCGAATCCATCTGTATCAATACATTATATATCCTCTTTATATGCATTAAGCTTTGATCTCTTGTTTGTTTAAACAAATTATCCTCAACTTGAATAAAACCAATTTTTTGATCTATTTTCCACCTAGCCTGTAATTGCCCATACTGGAACCATGTTTGAACTACCTTCTCCTCTTTTAATACCTCTAAAGATTTTAATTGTAATACCCCCCTTTCCGAGGTAAGAAGCTGTCTGTAGGTAATTCTGTCCTGTTTTTGTGCTGTATTCATATTTTCAATTGCGTGTCTAGGAATTGCCCACATGGGTATCTTGTCATTTAATTTATATTGATATTTCTTCCAGACCCGCAATAAAGCATTTCTTAAAATATGACTTTTAAAGTTCTTATCCAATTTTTTGTTGAATAACAGGTAAGCATGCCAACCAAATACCAGATCGTGTCCCTCAATGTTCAATATTCTATCATTGGTTAAGTGAATCCAGTCACTAATTACAGATAATACCACTGCATCATAATATATTTTTAAATTAGGTAGTTTCAATCCTCCTCTCTCACGTACATCTTGCATTATTTTCATCTTTACCCTCGGCTTCTTTCCTGCCCACACAAATTTGTTGATACCCTTCTGCCATTCTAAAAGGTTCGCATCTTTTTTAAGTATAGGTAACATTTGGAAGAGAAATAAAAATTTTGGTAAAATGTTCATTTTCACTGCCGCTATCCTACCCAGCAAAGATAAGTGCAATTTCTCCCATTTTTTCATCTCTGTCTGTATGCTATGCCAAAGTGGTTCATAATTATGCTTATATAATTTCCCATTTGAAGTTAAAATGTTAACTCCAAGATATTTAACTTTTTTAACTACCTCACATCCTAGCATCGCTCCTAATTCTTCCTTTTGTTTAATATTCATATTTATAGCTAATATTTTGGTTTTTCCTAAGTTTATTTTAAAGCCCGACACTTGACCATATTGATTAATCATATTCATTAAAACCATACTAGATTCCTGCGGTTGTTCCAATATTATGACCAAATCATCCGCAAAAGCGCGGACTCTATATTCTTGCTGCCTAATCTTGATCCCTTTTAAACCATCCAAGCCCCGTATTTTATTCAACAATACTTCCAAAGTTATAATAAACAATAATGGGGACAAAGGACAGCCCTGTCTTGTACCTTTTCCAATTTGAAAAGAGTCTGTTAGACTTCCATTGACTATAATTTGTGCTGTTTGCTGTTGGTATATTGCTTTAATTGACTGTAGAAAGTTATCTCCTATCTGCATTTTTTGCAGTATCTTCAACAGAAATTGCCAGTTAACTCGATCAAAGGCCTTCTCAGCATCCAAAAATATAAACGCAGCAGGGATCTGGTTGTTCTTTCCCAAATATTCTAATGCATTAATAATTAATCTAACATTACTTTTCATCTGTCTCCCTTGTATAAAACCTGTTTGGTCCGTGTGTATCAATTGTTGAATGACCAACATTAACCTATTTGCTAATATTTTAGTAAAAATTTTATAATCTACATTCAGTAATGAAATAGGTCTATAATTTTTGGGTTGAGTAGTATCTTGTTCTTCTTTGGGTATCAAAGATATAAACGCTGTCTTCCAAGATGGAGGGACTTTACCTTCCGTTTGAATCATATTAAATAATTCTCTAAGAGGTTCTACCATTTCTAACTGTAAGTTTTTATAGTAAACCGCTGTCAAGCCATCTGTACCTGGTGCTTTCCCTAACTTTAATTGCTTAATTACCTGCAGGATTTCCCCCGAGGTTATTGGTTGATTCAATTTTTGCCTGTGTTCTTCTCTAACTGAAGGTATTTTCTCTTTGTCTAAATATTTGTCTATGTCTAAACCATTAATTTTATCCCCTTTATACAGTTCTGTAAAAAATTCCCAGAAAGCCTTTTGAATCTCTTCCTGTTGAAACACCTCCTTCCCTCTGTAAAACAGTTTAGATATATTTTGAGTTTTCCTTTTTTTCCTAATCTGATAAGCTAACCATCTGCCAGGTTTGTTTGCATTACAAAAAGTATTGTGTTTTGCATATAATAGATTAGTATCCACCTGGTCAGAGATCAACATGTCAAATTGAGATTTTAATATGTTAATAGCTTCCTTAACCTTTGTATCGTCTGGGTTCATTGTTAACTCCAGCTCTTTTCTCTTAATTTCCTCTTCCAGTTCTGTTCGTTTTAACCCTTGCTTATTTCTATGTGTTTTATTTATATTCATCAAAACTCCTCTCATATACGCTTTGCTTGCGTCCCATACAAATTCCATAGATGTACCCTTATTCATATTCAAAACAAAATATTCAGATAATAATTTTTTACAATCATTAATATACTTTTCATATCTAAATAAGTTTTCATTCAATCTCCAAGACCTTCTTGCCTGCACTACCCTTCCCAACTCCATCCAAACTGGATTATGGTCAGAAAGGACCCTAACTGCAATCTTTGTTTTCTTGACCCTAGAAAGCAAATCGTTAGTGGTTAGGATAAAATCAATCCTTGAAAGGGATTGATGCCTGTCCGAGAAGAAAGTGAAGTCATATTCCTCTGCATTTCTTTCTCGCCAAATATCTCTCAATTCAAAATCATCCATAATGTCAAAGAAAGATTTGGGTAACTTTGCTCGCATCTTAGTATTTAGGCGGGAAATCTTCTTATCTCTCTTAGTGTCTATCACTCCATTCCAGTCACCCAATAGTATACAGGAACTATAGTCCCACTGTACTAATTTAGCATGAAGATTTCTATAGAATCTATCTTGCTGTTGATTGGGAGCATAAATTCCCAAAAGTAATGTCTTTTTCCCTTCTAAGATTAAGTCTAAAGCAATATATCTTCCGAAGGGATCTGCTTCTATTAATTCAGCTTTCATATCTTTTCTTAAGTATACAACTATACCATTCTTCTTTTCCATAGCAGAAGCTGCAAAATGTTGACCAAGTTTTGAGTTGATCAAATATTTTTGATCAGTTGACTTGATATGAGTTTCTTGCAAACAAATTACATCGTTCTTAAACTGTTTGAGATAATGAAATATTTTCTTCCTCTTCTGTGGAGAGTTCAGTCCATTGACATTCCATGTTAAAATCTTAGTTGTCATTTTTGGTTGGTTGAAGCATTTTTAGAGCTTCCTGCACGGCCTGTTTAACCTTAGGTCTAGCTCCTCCCATTGCTTCCAGATTTGTTGTTGTAGATCCTTGATCGATGGCCGATGATTGTTGATGCTGTTGCTTTTTAGCTTGTTTCTCCATACATCTAGTAGTCATGCGGCTAGGTCTTGGTTCCATAGCACCTTGCACTTCTAGAGAAGAAAGATGCTCCATCTTGTCTGATGGTTGTGTAGTTTGCTGTCTATCCTGTCTTTCTTGTGGTCTTTCTCTGGGTCCAGATGGTGCAGGGTGTCCGGCCTTCAATATATTATAATAAAAATCTCGGGCTTTCCATACAGAGTCGAGGCGGTACCTTTGCTTATCAAATGTAAATATGATGCCAAATGGTGCATCCCATCTATACTGTATCTGACGATTTCTGAGTTCTTCGACCAAAAAAGCGTAGTCTCTCCTGGCTCTTAACATTGGAGGTGGTATCTCTTTCAAAACAACCAGGTCTTGACCGCCAATTTGAAGCTTAGTGTTATAAGATGCTTGCAGTACCATATTTCTAAACTCTCTTGTAGTAAAATATATAACGATGTCTCGAGGAAGCTGCTTCTGCTTTGCCAGCCAGGAGTTGACGCGGTAAGCTTTGTCAATTTGCCAGCCTTGATTGGTCCCTGGTCTTCCCATCAGGCGGTCAAAAGCTTCCGATAGGATCTGTTTCAGGTTCTCCTGTTTCTCCTCACGCAGCCCCCTTACTCTTAATGCGAACTCCATTTGTCGGTACTGTATCATAATAATTTCTTTTTCAGCATTTTCCACTTTTTGTTCCACCACCTCTGTTTTCAATGTCAAGTTAGCATTGGCATCATTAAGAACCTCTAAAGTATCTTCCACTCCAGAAATATGTTCTGTTAATACAGTTACAAGACTCAGCATGTCGTCTCTAATTTTATCAACCTTAGCCTCAAATTTCTCATACAACTCCTGTTTAAGTCCTTTTATTTCACTTTTAATTTCATTTTTAATTTCTTCTTTCATTTCTTTTATTTCCTCTTTTCTCTCCTCTCTATTATCTCTAAATTTATCTTCCATTTTAATTGTCTGTGCATTAAGAGCCTCGCTTAGATTACTCAGAAAAAATTCTTTCGTTAACACATCCCCAGCAGGGGGCGTAGGAAGCGGAGGCTGCAGCTTTGTGCCAGGCACTGAGGATGTGCCCCTGGAAGTAGAGGGTGACGACTTCAAGTTAATATTTGGTTTTGAGGCCATTTCAAAATTTATCTGCCTGCAGTTAATAAAACTCTATTGCCTAAATAAGCAGCTTTAAAAAAAGAGGCTTTTATTTTGAAGTTTAAGGCTTGGCAAAACTTTCAGTGAGTAAACATTGTAACAAGACCATTCAGCAGATTCATCACCATTTAACTTCCAAATAAGCAAGGTTAATAAAGGAGTAAAATTCTTCTATTGTGAAACCAAAACAAATGATAAGCAATCTCTCTTGTTTTGAATTCTTTTGAGGATTTGCATTGTCTAGCAAAAAGTGTTCGTTATTACCGGAGAAACCAGGCTGCTCGGCGCCATTTTAGAAGCCTCTGAGTAAATAATTTTTCGGAGGAGAAAAAGAAAAGAAGCTAAAATGTTGATAAGCAATTAATGTCCACAGTGAACGGATCCAGCTCGTGATAAGAATAAATTAAACAAAACTTTGATCAGAGTGGGAGAGACCTACTTTGTCCTGCACAAGGAAGTTTGAAGTTCCCAGCACGGACGGCCGTTCTGCCTTGGGCTAGCCCCCCTTTCCTTGCAAGCACAAAAGCTGCAAAAATCGAAGAGCATTTGCCAGCAAAACAGTTTCTTCTTTCCTTCTTGCCTGAAGGATAAGAAAACCTGATAAGACGTCAGATGGAAGATCCTCTAAACAGGTACGTAGCCAGGAATTCGGAGGCAGCTGATTTTTTGCTGCTTCCACCAGTAGGCTCCTCCCAGGAATTGTTGGACCCGGATTGTTGTTGGGGGCAATATGCTGACTCTGTAAACCACTTAGAGAGGGCTGAAAGCCCTATGAAGCGGTATATAAGTCTAACTGCTATTGCTATTGCTATCATCTGAGATAATTGGGCCAATACTAAGTTTCATGCAATATCTTTGTGATACTCAAGAATTGCTATTGTTTTTCCTCTTATAGGTCAGCCCAAATAAACAGCTGGGTGATGATAACTGAATCATTCCTCAAAGCTTTCAGAATCAGGGTCTTTATTTAGAGTAGGGTATAAAGGATTATGTAATGAGATGAAATCTCTCTTTCTCTCTGTACAATAGCAGTTAGCAATAGCAGTTAGACTTATATACTGCTTCATAGGGCTTTCAGCCCTCTCTAAGTGGTTTACAGAGTCAGCATATTGCCCCCAACAACAATCCGGGTCCTCATTTTACCACCTCGGAAGGATGGAAGGCTGAGTCAACCCTAAGCCGGTGAGATTTGAACAGCCGAACTGCTGAACTGCAGTCAGCTGAAGTAGCCTGCAGTGCTGCATTTAACCACTGCGCCACCTCGGCTCTTACTGTACAGTATGTATGTATTCCATGCAATGTATTTATTCACTTCCACTGGAAAAAAGATAAGAGCCCACCGTGAAGGCAGCTATGAGATATCTGTTGGATGTGCTTTTGAGCAAAGGTGAACTCACACGAAGGGAATGTCTGGTGTCAAGGGATTTTATTGGCCACATCTCTGCTAAGGTCAAGGACATTTTGGCTTCCAGACAGACTTCACATTTGTATACATTTCTCTCACAAGGGTGCCGTATGAATCTTCAAATACTTCAAATCGAGTCATGTATGGCCCTTCTCAGTTTCTAAACATTATTAAATATCACTCTGCAATTTTATTCTCTAGTCCCTTTCCAGATAGATCCAACTCACTGGAAAGCATGGACGCAGCTAGAAAAAGATACAATTATTGCTCTCCCCACAAAAGAATTCTTGTCTGATTAGCAAATAGTTTATAGTTTGTGCACAAGGGTTGTTTTTGCTGTGATGCTTCTATGGCCTTTCTGCCTCTGATTATCTCATGGTATGAAAAATGCAACTCTCCACCCCACTTCCCTTCTATAATGTCATTATGCTCCTACATAATTATTGTTTGACTTTATAGGCTTTCTGTGACTCAAATCCTAGGGAAACCCTTAATTGTTTTATTATTTTTTGCTATTATTGTGGAGGCTGTTTGGATGGAAACTTTGGAATGATGTACTGCAATGGAAGGGAAAGTCTCTGATCGCTCTTTTGTTCTGCCTCCTCTATAGAGAATCCAGCTATGTATGAATAACAGAATTACAGAACAGAGTTGGAAGGGATCTTGGAGGTCTTCTAGTCCAACTAGAAGGTAGGAAACCTTATTCCACATCAGACAAATTGTTGTCCAATCTTTATATCATTCTATGTGTTATATGAATCATTATATGCAATACAAGCAGGGACTGCAAAAGTGAAGAGTGCAGAGTGAAATATATTGCTTTATTAAGCTCTGGATGCAACTCTAGAGGAAACTACAAACAAAATTTATCTACAAACAAAATTCACTGAACATAGTAAGACTTATTTCTGAGTAAATATTCAGTGATGAAAACTTCAAAAACAAAAGCAAACTTGGATCTTAGCTGGCATCAACAAAGATTTTAATTCTTCTAGTAAGGACAAGTACAATAATACGCAGGCAAACAATAGATACAAACTCAAGGTCAACTGCTCCAAACTCGATTGCAGAAAATATGACTTCAGCAACAGAGTGGTCAACGCCTGGAATGCTCTACCTGACTCTGTTGTTACATCCTCAACCCCCATAACTTTAACCTTAAACTGTCTACCGTGGACCTCATCCCATTCCTAAGAGGTCCGTAAGGGGGAGTGCATAAGCACACCAGTGTGCCTACCATCCCTATCCTACTGTCCCCATTTATTTGTACTCATTTCTTTTGTTCATGACCATGTTTATATTTATACCTGTTATCTTGTACATGTTTGAGAAATCAAACAAACAAACAAACAAACAAATAAATAAATAAATAAATAAATAAATAAAATTGCAGAATTTAAATCAGACAATTTGACCTCTGCTTTCCTTTGTAGTAATACAAATAACAGTTTTAATAAGATGGCCTTCTGAAAGGTTGTTCAGCTTCTGAAACATTTTAGACAACACAGTGAAGACTAGATAAGGAGAAAAGGAGTCGTCTGTTGCAATAAAATAATATGCATACAATAGCAATCAACCCACTTCTCTAGGCCAAAATAGACTCTCATGAGAAAACAAAAATGTAAGATTTGAGCTATGGGAGGAATATATACATCACAAGGCTGTATCATCAGCATATTTCAGAAGTTTTTGTACCTAGTAAGAATCAGTTGTGTGTGTGTGTGTGTGTGAAAGAGAGAGAGAGAGAGAGAGAGACAGACAGACAGACAGACAGACAGACAGACAGACAGACAGAGCAGGGGGAGAGAGAGAGATGGACAGGAACAATAATATAAAAATGAAAGGAGCTAATAAATGTCTTTCCTAAAATAAGACTGGAAAGAGACCTCTCTAAACCTAGTCTCATCCTTGACATTAGAGTCCATTTCTGTCAATATCCATTCCTCTTTGAATGTTTTTCTGCATGGTGCCTGTATCTCAATGGAAGGGAAGGGAAGGGAAAGGAATGGAACAGAATAGAATTCTTGGCCAAGTGTGATGGGACATACAAGAAATTTGACTCAGGTGCATAAGCTGTCAGTGTACATACTAGCAACAAGTGATAAAATCATGATCATAATCATAAAATACAATAATCATAAACAATAAAATATAGGCTGAGGTCAATCACTCCAGCATGCCCTGGGCAAGAGGCTGGATTGATCACCAAAGTATGATTCTCTTGCGTTTTTTATGGCTACTGGTGTGATTTTGAATCAAAACCTTCAAAGTGGTGAAATTCTATAGTATCACAAGCCTTGCTTTACCATAGTTAATATTTGTTTTGCACCAGAAGTTCCTCTTTTTGCAAAATCAAATGTCATGATGACCATGGGGTAAAATCTCATCTTTTTGACCTGTTGATTTCTGTTGCTTCTTTCTCATGTTCAGTTTTGTTATCTTTTTAGAATGTATTATAAAAATCAAAGACCAGCTGGGCAGTGTGCATGCGCACCCCGGAATCCGGAAAAGCAGCTACCTGATATGCATGCGCATGCTGGGCAGCTGTTCTTCTGGTTTCTGGCATTCCCACATGCATGAAGACCAGCTGGCCGGTGCACCGGAACCCAGAGGAGCAATATGCAATGGCTTGCGTTCCCAAAAAGATGGTTCTGCATGCCATTTCTGGCACATGTACCATAGGTTCGCCATTACGGGAGTAGCCTATGCCGAAATATGGATGTGATTGAAATTTTGATAGGAAGTAGAGTGATGATGGATTCCTACTGGTTCAGGCAAACTGATAGTGGTATGCCAGCCTGGGTCGCAGAACTGGCAGCAACCCAGGCTGGCCATGCCCCGAACCGGTTGCTCGATCACCGCTGCCATCTTTTTTGGAGTTCTGTGCATGCACAGAGCAATTTCAATTGAACTGCGCATGCAGCGTGTATCCAGCGCGCCCATGAGCGAACCAGCAGTAATGCCGGCTAGAACCTACCCCTGAAGTAGAGGACTGAAAACTAAAGATCAGACATTCAGCCCTTGCAACCTGCTTTTTCCATGTTCTAAATTATTTCTCTTCAGTTGCTTCCATGGTGGTTGCTCTTGATGAAATGGAGCGAGTGGAATAGTTATGACTTAACCACAGACTAATACTTAATGTTTAATGGGTTATGAATAGTTATTTGATCTTCATGGCGGCCTGCAAAAATGCTGATTCTCAACTTTTCTTGTCTCTGGCAATCGAACTATTTCCTGTTTAACCTATTCATTTTTAAAATAATGTATTTTAACGTTGTGACATGTATTTTAGATTACATTATACAAACTGTTGGAAATATGAGCTCTGCAAGATGAAATCCAATTTTCCTACTTCACAGTCAGATACTTGCCTTTATGTTTATTCTTTCTTCTCCATTACTTTAAAAAAAAAAAAAGCTCATGGAATTACTTCCTGAAAGGAGGAAGTGAAGGCAAAAAAATTGAAGCAATCATGATAACTTTCTAGCTTATTGAAACCATCTGTTTGAGTTCCACTGCTGTGCAGGAAATAGGCTTTATCATGTCAAGTGTTTAGTTATCATCATTTGTAGAGCAGATGCCTAACTTTTGAGATCAACCATGGATTGATTACATTAGTTCTCAGTGTTTGGAGCCTCTAAGCAATGTTGCTCCACTGGGGAAAAGAAATGCAAATTTTTGCAGTTGTTTGTTAAAACGGCATCTGTCAAGATATGGCACCATAGCCTTTGAAACAGCTGAGATGGAATTCTTTGGGCGCCAGTAAGATAGTAAGTGGCCATGCTATATTACAGAAAATATTGCTTCAAGAGGTATGATTGTTGTCTCTTCTGATAGTCTTTACTGAATGCAGAGAGATGACATAATTTAAGATTAATCAGTGTCATCATTGTTTTAAGCTTCTGGGATGCCATTGTTCTATATTATTTTTCCTGTGTAACTTGCTCTGCTTAATTCAAAATGAAGGCTGTGAAAATATCTACAGAACCCTCACAGTCTGGTCATAAATTGTTTCAGCTTCTACTCTCAAAATGACGCTATAGAGCACTGCACACCAGACTAACTAGATACAAGGACAGTGTTTTTCCTCAATAATTCCCACAACAATGTCAAACTATTTACTAAGACTGTATTGCTATTATTCTTCTCATCCTTCCTATTCCCTATCTCTTCCCAATTATGACTATAACCTTGTTGCTCGTATCTTTACAATTTATAGTATATTGTTTTATTTCATTTTTTTTTAGTATGATTTGATTGCTTATTTAGTATCCTATGGCTGTCACTAAGTATTGTATCTTATGATTCTTGATGAGCATATTTTTTTAATGTACACTGAGAGCATATGTACCAAAGACAATTTTTTGTGTGTCCAATCACACTTGGCCAATAAAGAATTCTATTGTATTTTGTACGGAAAGATCTTAGAATCTTTGGGTGGATAGCAGTAACACAAAATACCTCCTCAAACCCAGCCTGACTTTTTAAAGTTTCCAAACTAACTTATAGTCCTGGGATTTCCTGGTGGTTTATCATCATGCTTAGCTTTTTTTTTTTAGGACCAACCAAGGTCAGCTTTATGCTTTCACCAGCTGTGACTGAAAGCAGAATGCAAAATGCTTCATTCATCAGACATGTTTTGAAAGGTCAAGCAATATTCAACATACTTGAATTACCTTGTTGATGTTTTCATTTCCTGTAAAGCCTGCGGAAAATGGATACTGAACCATCACTTCATTAAGATAATGCAAAATAATATGAAGTATGCATAAAATATTTGTTGCATGAATGCAGACTTAGGGAGTGTCCACTAACAGTCTTGCAACAGTCTTCAATCCTGAGATCTGGAGCCCACTGCATCTAAGAGAAACTGTGATGATTGCATGTCATTCCTCTCTGTTGTTGTCCCTCTTTCCATTGGAGGCTCTACATAAAGTACCAGCCTAGGAATTTAGGATTGGGATTGAGACCCGAAATGCCTAGTTCCAAAACTAGAATACTAGTTCCGAACATTTGTTGACATGTATTGAACTCCTTCCTTTAAGATTTGTGTGAATGTGAATATGTAAATCTGTCTAATTCTTGAACTAGATTTTCCACTTGCCTGATCTAATTAAAAAAGAACATTGAAGACTGGATATTTGAAAATGTGTGTTTTTGACAGCTGCTAACTTCTTTTTAGTGCTTCAACACTGGAGGTTTTTAAGAAAAGATTGGAGAACCATTTGTCTGAAATGGTATAGGGTTTCTTGCTTCAGGAAGGAGTTGGACTAAAAAACTTCCAAGGTTCTTTCCAATTCTTCTTATGCTGTTATTCTTTTGGAACTGCTTAACTTCTGAGACAAGAAGGGCCCTCATTCTTATTGCCTTCCAGAGAACAGCTACAACTTTTCTGTCTAACCTGCTAGAGGAAGATCTTTCCCATTATTGCTTGTTATTGTTAATACTTGTGCCGTTTTTTTATTATATCTTTTTTGCATTAAGTATGAGATCATACTTGAATAGTTTCTGGGATGATACATTTATAAGTGTAATAAATTAAGAAACTACTATATAGACAAGGATTCAAATTAGGCATTTCTTCTGCCTGGTTTCCCTTTCTAAAGCAGCTTTTTTGAATAAATGTTGATTTGATTAAAAAGAAAGAAAGAGAGAAAGAGAACATTCCCCGGCCATGGACCACACACACAGTCTTATATATACTATATATATATATATATGTATATATATATATATATATAGTAGCATAAGCAAATGGAAATCAGGCTTAGCTCTTGGATGGCAATTGTATTATGATATTAATATCATAGTTCAAGTTTTGTAACAGGTTAAGAAATGAACAGGAGACACTTTACCAAGATCCCAGGGATATTTTCCATCAAAGATGCCATGAAGAGGCAAAACAATGACATTTAAAGAGAAATAAAGCACGCTTTCCTTGTTTGGAATGTACATTATATAACATCATCCCTGTATGTGTCTCTAGACAAGTGTCATCTGAATCTGTGAAAGTGACACAGCCTGATACACATCCTGAGACAGATTTTTTTTTTAAAAAAAATATTCATAAGTTAGATGTGCAAACGTAGTGATCCACCAAGCAGAACATTATACCATCTATCTGTGACAGCTTATTATCAATACCTGGACAACACTGTAATTTTTATTTTACTCTCTTTAAGGAACCATCAAGTTCTGACTTGGTTAAGAATATTTGCATTTGTTTTGCTGCTTTTCAAACTAGGCAGAGCCGGTGAAAGTTGAACTAATATAGGATTTTATTTTTAAAATATCTTTATTCTTTCCCGTACAATTTCAGTGAGAATTTAAATAAACATAACAATTATCATAACAATGACATAAGGTATTTTTAAAAATTCCTTTTAAAAATTAACCTCTTCCTCAAAAGAGCTGACTTCTATATACCTAGAGGTTGTCTCCAATATTATTACGCTACCTTTAAATCTCTAAAGCTTCATGGCTGACTGGGAAGGAGATCTAAATTTTGTTCTATTCTTAGTCACATTCAGATGATATAAATATTCATATTCGTAACACCACTTACCATACCAGTAATCTGCTACAACACTATTGTGCAGTCCTTAATTAGAGGGAGTCCCCCACTTACAACAGTTCATTTAGTGACTATTCAAAGTTACAGTGGCAATTGTAACAAGTGACTTCTGACCGTTTTTCACACTTTCACATATTTTCAACTGTTACAGCATCCCCATGGTCAAAATTCAGACGCTTGGCAACCGACTCATATTTTATGACAGTTGCGTGTCCCAGGGTCACATGATCCCCTTTGCCCACCTTCTGACAAACAAAATCAGTGGGGAACAGAGGTAGTTTTCAGCAGGTTCTGACCATTTCTGGAGGACTGATAGTGGAAATTTCGAGTAGTTCGAAGAGCCAGTAAATACCACCTCTGACTGGCCCCGTTCCCATCTATTCTCTGCCTCCCGAGTCCCAGCTCATCAGGAGGAAATGGGGATTTTGCAGTAACCTTCTCCTGCCACGCCCACCAAACCACGCCCACCAAGCCAAGCCACGCCCACAGAACCAGTAGTAAAAATCCTACCACTGGTGGGGAAGCCATATTTATTTAACAATTGTTAAGAAAAAAATATTTTATTTCATTTAAATTATTTTATTTAGGTGCCACTCTAAGGAGTTCACAATTTAAACAAATAAGTAAGTATGAAAATAAGTAAGAAGCAGATGAGGTTCAAGAGGGCAAATCCGACCAACAGATCTCATGAACAAAAACAATAAAACTGTAAACATTAACATACATTAATGACAGGAATCTTCCTAAATCATGAAAGACCTTCTAGAATAGCCAGATTTTTATTATTCTCTGGAAGGCTACAAACATTCCTGCTTCAGTACTAAATTATTGCAAAATAGCAGAACAGCCACAAAGAATGCATTCATTTGTGCATCCTCCCATCATACCTCCTGATAGGAGGAAGCCTTCAGCCGCTGCTTCTTATTCATATATATTTAGTAGTCAGAATTTATTTGGAAATCTTCTCTAGCCTTGAGTGCAGTGGTGGGTTATGACCGGTACCGGTGCCTGCCAGGAGCACCGGGTACTGTTCAGGTACAGTGCTCCGGAGGGCCCACCTGCCCGCCCACTATCCTTACCTATATTTGAGCTCTTCAGGGCTTCTGCACATGTGCATGGAGCGTACAGTGCCTGCGTCATGCTCCGCTGAGCAGCTGGAGCGTTGTGCGGGCATTGCGGAGCATCGCAGATGGTAAGTATGCATGCGCACACTGCGTCTGTTCATGTGTGGACGCCGGGCCCCGTTGCACCGTACCAGTTGCACCGGGATCCAGAACCCACCACAGCTTGAGTGATAATATATCTCTAGAACAAGGATGTCAAACTCAAGGCCCGGGGGCCAGATCCATCCCATGGGGTGCTTTCTTGAGTTTGAGTGTGTGTGTGTGCATTTTCTTTCACTTCTATTTCATCACCTTTAGAACATAACTTGTCAGAGTTCTGACTGATGCCCTAATTAAATCATGAGCCTCAAGCCAAGCTTCAAAAGAAATCTAGTTATTTATTAGAAGCTTCATGTCAGCACGAACCAAGTGAAGCCAACTCTGACCTCACTTAATTCACACCTTGGTTCTGACCCTGTTTCCCCCTCCCTCCAAGGTGTGTCATCAGTCATATTCCCCAAAAAAGCAATTTCCCAGATTGTAGAAGTCACTCCCTCTGGCCTCTAGGGGTCTCCCTGAAGGTGACCTTGATGTTGCCGCTGGAATGTGCTTTGTTTTGACTGAAATGCAAGTTCGTCAATGCAGCTGTGAGGCTCTATGGCAACTCGAAAGCAGGTCAGGAATGCTTCACAAGTTGACATTTTAAACATTTAAACATTTTAAGATTTTATGGGCAAAAAACATTCTAATATTAGTTCAACTCTAGTGGTCACCATTATCAATCATTACTGACAGATTAGAAAAAAGCCAAGACACTATTAAAATGGAGTCTAATTAGAACTGAACAGAGTTGGCAGTTTGCTTCTGACTAATATTTCATTATCTCCAAAAAGCTATTTCTTTCCCTTTGGCAAGTTTTGAATAAACTGTAAGCAGTAGCAAAAGGCTTCACCCACAAGGGAGGACAGGGAGCATCACTCTGAGAACATTCAATTCTTCCAATACAAAGTCAAGAAAAAACAACATACATTCTTCCCTCAGCATAGACCACACCCCATCAGACCTTTGAGACACCTCTTCTGGATTGAGGAAAGATAACAATTGGCAAAAGGGAGCACTGCCTTGCAAGGGGGAGAAATGTTGGTATAACAACCAACTGCAAGCTTGGTTTCCAGCTTTTAATTGCTTTAGAAACACTGGCCCCCAACAATGTTCCCAGGAAATAGTGCATCTACCAGCATCAGTGGTAGGATTCAGCCGGTTCGCACTTATTCGGGAGAACCGGTTGTAAACTTTCTAAGCAGTTCGGAGAACTGGTTGTTGGAAAAAATCTCTTTTTGTTTTTTTCCACCTTACAGGGCTAATCCTGTAAGGAAGGCAGGAAGGAAACATTCTGGTGTTGTTTCCAGCCTAATCTTTATTGCCCTGCTTACAGAAACTGCCTCTCCGATTAACCCATATTACATTATAACAGCTAAGGTGAAGCGCCCATCGATATGAGTGATGTTGAGTTGACCACGCTCACCCAGTCACATGACCACTGAGCCCCACCTACCCAGCTGGTCATTAGGGCAGAGAACCGGTTGTTAAATTATTTGAATCCCACCACTGACCAGCATGTTCCTTGTTGCCTACAAAGCTCCCTACTTTTTGCCAAATTCAAATTCATTTTTAATTCTATATTGAAGAAGGGGGAGGAGGAGGAGGAGGAGGAGGGGGAGGAGGAGGAGGAGGGGGAGGAGGAGGAGGAAGATGACCTAACTATGTGCTGCAAAGCAAAGCACCAATTAAAAGTATAAATTATATTTTTCTCAAACCCTCTATTAGAAAATAAAATATTAGGCAGAGGTTCAGGCTTCAGATATATGGGTATTTTGTGACTGATGACACCCAATTATGC